>NC_092274.1:5976275-6276275 GCF_036320965.1 Panulirus ornatus
ACAGAGGGGGCCAGGTGAGGATATTCCCTCAAAGGCCCAGTCCTCTGTTCTTAACGCTACCTCGCTAACGCGGGAAATGGCGAATAGTTTGAAAAAAAAAAAAAAAAAATATATATATATATATATATATATATATATATATATATATATATATATATATATATATATATTTCTTTCGTACTACTCGCCATTTCCCGCGTTAGCGAGGTAGCATTAAGAAGAGAGGACTGGGCCTTTGAGGGAATATCCTCACCTGGCCCCCTTCTCTGTTCCTTCTTTTGGAAAATTGAAAAAAACGAGAGGAGAGGATTTCCAGCCCCCCGCTCCCTCCCCTTTTAGTCGCCTTCTACGACACGCAGGGAATACGTGGCAAGTATTCTTTCTCCCCTATCCCCAGGGATAATATATATATATATATTTGTTATTGTGGTCCTATGAGAGGGTAGAGGATGGTGGAATAAAGACGATGAAATGAGGGAGATGAAATAAAGAAAGAATGGCTGTTGGAAGTTTGTATGATATATATATATATATATATATATATATATATATATATATATATCTGGGAGTGGATCTGGCAGCGGATGGAACCATGGAAGCGGAAGTGGATCATAGGGTGGGGGAGGGGGCGAAAATTCTGGGAGCCTTGAAGAATGTGTGGAAGTCGAGAACATTATCTCGGAAAGCAAAAATGGGTATGTTTGAAGGAATAGTGGTTCCAACAATGTTGTATGGTTGCGAGGCGTGGGCTATGGATAGAGTTGTGCGCAGGAGGATGGATGTGCTGGAAATGAGATGTTTGAGGACAATGTGTGGTGTGAGGTGGTTTGATCGAGTGAGTAACGTAAGGGTAAGAGAGATGTGTGGAAATAAAAAGAGCGTGGTTGAGAGAGCAGAAGAGGGTGTTTTGAAGTGGTTTGGGCACATGGAGAGGATGAGTGAGGAAAGATTGACCAAGAGGATATATGTGTCGGAGGTGGAGGGAGCAAGGAGAAGAGGGAGACCAAATTGGAGGTGGAAAGATGGAGTGAAAAAGATTTTGTGTGTGATCGGGGCCTGAACATGCAGGAGGGTGAAAGGAGGGCAAGGAATAGAGTGGATTGGAGCGATGTGGTATACCGGGGTTGACGTGCTGTCAGTGGATTGAATCAAGGCATGTGAAGCGTCTGGGGTAAACCATGGAAAGCTGTGTAGGTATGTATATTTGCGTGTGTGGACGTATGTATATACATGTGTATGGGGGGGGGGGTTGGGCCATTTCTTTCGTCTGTTTCCTTGCGCTACCTCGCAAACGCGGGAGACAGCGACAAAGTAAAAAAAAAAAAAAAAAAATATATATATATATATATATATATATATATATATATATATATATATATATATATATATATATATATATTGTGATATTATAGTAATTTGTACAATTTGGAGAGCGACTGTCTATTTGTGTTACCTGACCATTATTTGTCTGACAGATTTGTACACATTTCTGATTTTTCTTATTATATTTTATGTCTGGCCACAATTCTTCTTTGTTCCGCGGCTGTACCACGTGTCCACCATTGTCACCGTGAGGGGAAAATTGTTCTGCGCGCGTGCGCCCTGCAATGATAGGCCATTGTTCATCTG
The DNA here is from genome assembly GCF_036320965.1 of Panulirus ornatus. Lineage (NCBI taxonomy): Eukaryota > Metazoa > Arthropoda > Malacostraca > Decapoda > Palinuridae > Panulirus > Panulirus ornatus. The sequence goes on from NC_092274.1 coordinate 5,977,905, forward strand.
TTCTTCATGACTTGTGGAAGTGCCACTGTGTTCTGTGAGAGAACACAGAACATGTTATGGCGGCTGGGATGGAATGGGGTTTAAATTGTATATTTACCTTCCCTCTCCCACAGCCTAGTGCAACCAGGGAATTCCAAATTTTGGTCAACTTTATCTCAACCACAATGGACAACATCTTTGGTATATGTATTAACTCGCTTCCTCCACTTCTCCTCTCCTCAGGACACAATTTATATACACTTCGTCCATTTTTATATACACTTGGTCATTTTTATATACACTTCCTCCATTTTTATATACACTTCCTCCATTTTTATATACACTTGGTCCATTTTTATATATACTTGGTCCATTTTTATATACACTTGGTCCATTTTTATATACACTTGGTTCATTTTTATATACACTTCCTCCATTTTTATATGCACTTGGTCCATTTTTATATACACTTGGTTCATTTTTATATACGCTTAGTCCATTTTTATATACACTTCGTCCATTTTTATATACACTTGGTCCATTTGTATATACACTTGGTTCATTTATATATACACTTTGTCCATTTTTATATACACTTGGTCCATTTTTATATACACTTAGTCCATTTTTATATACACTTCCTCCATTTTTATAGCGCCGTCGGGTGTCATATATCCCTCTTTTAGACGTCTCTGTAAGCATATTTAAGTGTGACATTGACCACAATGTTTCAGTGTAGAGTCCTGGCAATCCAGCTGGTATTCTATATAATATCAACCAAGGTTATTCTCATACTGTTGCTCCAAGATTAAAATAGATTCTCCTCTTATTTCTCGTTTTCGCCAAGTTTCTCCTGTGTATGTTTTTTTTATTTTTTTTACAGGAAGTATATTCTCAAAGGCAAGTTTGGATTCTCCCTTTCAGGGAAGAATACCTCTCTCTCTCTCTCTCTCTCTCTCTCTCTCTCTCTCTCTCTCTCTCTCTCTCTCTCTCTCTCTCGTCACCACTTCCCTTACATAACTTTTCACCGATTACATTCCACACACACACACACACACACACACACACACACACACACACACACACACACGTTCCAATATTCCAATAATATCATCATCCATATTCCAATAATAATAATATCATCATCCAGGAAGACTTTTAAAAAGGCTTGCCCCAGCAATGACCCCGCTCCACCAACCTCGTCTTTGATAATGTTCCTCATTCATACACAAAATGCACGAAATTTATCCTTCATAATCCACTTAGGTCCATCCTGCCTCATATTTAACATCAGTACGACCCTTGAGCACGACAGTACGACCCTTGAGCATAACGTACGACCCTTGAGCACGACGTACGACTCTTGAGCATGACGTACGACCCTTGAGCATGACGGTACGACCTTTGAGCACGACGGTACGACCCTTGAGCACGACTTACGACCCTTAAGCACGACGGCATGACCCTTGAGCACGACGATACGATCCTTGAACACGACTTACGACCCTTGAGCACGACGATACGACCCTTAAGCACGACGGTACGACCCTTGAGCACGACGGTACGACCCTTGAGCGCAGTGTGTGACCTTTGACCTCGACGATACACGACCTTTTGAGTGTGATAGCTTGACCTTTGACCTGATCGTGAGCCGTTAGATAAGAATTATCTGTTATTCCTACCCTCAAGTGTAATCTCCAGTCCAACCATCTGTTTTCTAAATCATCAACACGGAAAACGGTCTGTGGTTCGGGATTGCTTCACTGTCACCTCTCTTAAAAAATGGGCACGACCCATGTGTACACCCGTTTTCTAGGACCTTTGTTTACACCCGTTTTCTAACGTGGTAGGTTAGGTTAGGTAATGATGAGTGATGATGTGTATCATATATATACATTGTAGGACATCATACACTAGTCTAAATACAATATGCATCATACACTAGTCTAAAACATACATTGTAGGAGATCATACACTAGTCTAAATACAATATGCATCATACGCTAGTCTAAATACAGCATGGATCATACACTAGTCTAAATACAATATGCATCATACGCTAGTCTAAATACAGCATGGATCATACATTAGTCTAAATACGATATGCATCATACGCTAGTCTAAATACAGCATGGATCATACACTAGCCAACATACAGCATACATCATACAGCAGCCTATATATATCACACAGTAGCCTACATACATCATACAGTAGCCTACATACAGCATACAGCAGCCTACATACAGCATACAGTATCCAACATACAGTAGCCTACATACAGTAGCCTACATACAGCATACAGTAACCAACATACAGTAGCCTACATACAGCAGCCTACATACAGCATACAGTAGCCTACATACATCATACAGTAGCCTACATACAGCATACAGCATACAGTAACCAACATACAGTAGCCTACACATTATACACAAACATGACATCCCCGGCCGCTGAACTTTCCCTCCAGCGGAAACAAGCGATTTGGGTTTACCTTGCTAGGCTAGGGTGTGGCTGAGCCCCCCGCTCTCTCTCTCTCTCTCTCTCTCTCTCTCTCTCTCTCTCTCTCTCTCTCTCTCTCTCTCTCTCTGGGCCCCACCCCAGTCGGGGGGGGGGATGAGAAGGGGGAGGGGGAGTTTCACGTCCTGTTGTCGTTTTAAAAAGCGACCGACAACAATGGCTGGCGGTCCTCACTTGCCATGTTCTTTGTCGTGGGTGGAGCTGGTCTGGTGAGCAATGACATCAAGGTACCACATATTCTCCCCCAGTATCTGGGGAGGATTTGAGGGGGGGTGAAGAGAAGCGGGGAGGGAAGTGGTGGTGAGGGGGTGACTGTGACTGCGCTGGGGGGGAAAACACGAGAGATGGAAACCTTGAATTGGACAGTGAAAGAATGTCTGAAATTGTCATCTTAAAATGATTCAAAATGATTCGTCAAACACGAAGACATTAGGAGATCAGGTATATATATATATATATATATATATATATATATATATATATATATATATATATATATATATATATATACAAATCTTATATTAATGATATACGAAAGATTTATAAGATTTAAATCATAATATTTAAATCAATAACACAGTTAATGCTTATTTTTTAAGTCTATTTCTGACACAAACACTATTTTTTTTTTATATATATAATTCTGTGGCATTGAAGGAAAAATACGAACGAAAAGTTATCCACAAATTCTTAGTAATGTTTGGGATTATGTATTTCTTGTCAGTACAAATTACTGATCACAAAAATCAAGGCTAAAGGAAATATTAATGGAAATTTTTTGAAGTCTCCAAAATTCTTTTATTTAAGTCCCTAGGACATTATTGTAAGTTTAGACTCGATAAAACATGAAATATTGGTTTAAATATTAATTATATAAATTGGAGACAATTCTCAAGTCCATATGTTGACTCAGAAACATATACTTGTGTTTTGAAGGAAAATACATGTTTAGGTTAGGTTAGGAATACATATGTGGGTCAGAATGGCAAAGGATAAAATATATATAAAATATAATTAATGATATCCTTGTTGTCTTTGGACCGCGACTGCTAATGACAAGCTTTGGTTAAAGAGGCAAATGATAAAGCATTTATTATAACGTAGAAAAACTTATTAAGTATTAGAAATATATATATATATTTGCGCTCACATATTGTAGTAATTTTTTGTTGTTCACCGTTGAAGTAATTCATAAAAGCATCTATTGCTTCCTCCTGGTCATATATATAAATATATTTCGAAGTAAATCTTTAATTTATTCCAAAAAAAATATAGAAATTTTAAATTATTCCAAAAAAAAATATCTAACCTTAGAAATTTTTGGGTGTTAACATGGCGTCTATTGTAGCCTCGTCCGCTTCTCCGAATGCATCATAATTAATGTTATGTTCATAAATAACATCACTTTATCTCATTTTAATATTCATTAGGAAGTCAATAACTGAGTTATGGTTATGGGTGCTTTATGTAGCCAGATCATGTCTCTGGGAAGACATGACTTGTGTTATGTAAACAATCGTTTAGTTTACACACCAACCACTCTCCAGTTCTGTGGGGTAATTCGAGTTATTTTCTTCCTCTTCGCCAGCCAATGGGCGGTCACTATAGGATCTAACTATAGTATATAATTACCTTAAAGTCACAGCTATATGGAGGGAAGTCGTGAAATGGAATGCCATGGCTTTCTCTCGCTATTTTACAAATCTTCTCTATTTCAGAACCTCCAAATATATTCTAATCGTGTCAATATATGGCCATATATGCTGGTCATATATGGCAATATATGTTGGTCATATATGGCCATATATGCTGGTCATATATGGCTGTAGATTAGATGTGTTAACGACCAATTCGTATTGCCCGTAATGGCTTGTTATCGTTCAACCTTTTCTGTCCTTAATTAGTAACAAGTTCTTATATATATATAACGCTACCTCGCTATCGCGGGAAATAGCGAATAGTATGATATATATATATATATATATATATATATATACTTCCCACGTATTCCCTGCGTGTCGTAGAAGGCGACTAAAAGGGAGGGGAGCGGGGGGCTGGAAATCCTCCCCTCTCGTTTTTTTTTTTTTTTTTTTTTTTTTTTTTTTCCAAAAGAAGGAACAGAGAAGAGGTCCAGGTGAGGATATTCCCTCAAAGGCCCACTCCTCTGTTCTTAACGCTACCTCGCTATCGCGGGAAATAGCGAATAGTATGAAAAAAAAAAAAAAAAAAAAAATATATATATATATATATATATATATATATATATATATATATATTATATATGATTATAGAAAATATTTTCTAGCCGACATTCCATATTTTGTGGTAGTTTGACACCATTATCAGCTCTCACGCTAACGATCGTTGTGTAGTTAATAATAATTCAAAGGTTTATTCCAATTGGCTGAAATTATTAAGTACATAAAGCTCATTTTATGTAATTTGAGCCACATTATAACCTCCTGGTGTACTTTAGCGTGTACTTCGTGTGAAGAAAATGGTATATTTGTCATTGTTATATTTTTCATTGTAATTCGTCATTCAAATGAGGAGATGTATTTATATTTCCATCCCCATACACAGTGCCCTCTACAGCAAGAGTTGAATTAGATAAAGAGGGTATAAGAACCGGAAGGAGATAAAGAGAGAGACAAGAAGAGATGAAGTAGCAGAGCTGGGCCAGCCTAAGTGAAAGTGGCCATGTTGAGGGTTTGAACCACAGAAAACGGGCACCGCAAGCAAGGGTGACTTACATAATCCAGCTCTTCCCACGCTCAGAATTTACAACACTTTATTATTTTTATTATTTCCGTTGTTGTTGGTGGTGAGGCCGTGTTGTCGGAGTGTTGGAGGGAGGAAGTTGGTGCTAGGACGTGTTGTTGGAGGAAGTTGGTGCTAGGCCGTGTTGTTGGAGGAAGTTGGTGCTAGGACGTGTTGTTGGAGCGGTGGAGGGAGGAAGGTGCCCCCAGGACGTGTTGTTGGTGTGTTGGAGGGAGGAAGGTGCCCCCAGGACGTGTTGTTGGAGTGTTGGAGGGGACTGATCTGGAGTTGTGATGGTGGAGGGGGAAGAGGAGGGGAATGGTCCATATTGCGTTATGATTTTAAAAGTGTTCCACGTAGTCCGTCCCCCCCCCCCCCCTCTCTCTCTCTCTCTCTCTCTCTCTCTCTCTCTCTCTCTCTAGTTACCACCGCGTATCGTAGGCTCTGTGTGTGTGTGTGTGTGTGTGTGTGTGTGTGTGTGTGTGTGTGTGTGTGTGTGTGTGTGGACTGCACGTGGGGAGGCCCGTGTTGTGTGTGTGTGTGTGTGGACTGCACATGGGGGAGGGAGGCCCGTGTGTCCCCAGGGGACCTGTACCGTGTTTACATAAAGGACAGGTTGTGGTTATACAAGCGGGCTCACATCCCCCACACAACACAACCACCTTGGTTGTTCATTGGACTGGAGGTGGGAGATCTGTGTCGGGGGGGGGAGGTTGTTGTGTTGGGGGGGGTTGTAGTACAAGGACTGACCCCCTCCATGAGGCACGTCGCAGCGGTCACAACCCTGCAGGTTGTAGGGCTGTAGACGGCAAAGGGGAAAGGTTATAGAGGGCTGCTACTCAGGGTAGGTTGTGGACACCAGCCCTGGCCCTCTCAGGGAAATACAACCTTGTTGACTTCAGAGTGTTCAAGTAATGGCCCAGGGGCACCATCTTACAACCTCTGTGTCAGTAGGTTGTAGAAAGTAGGCCCTCTCAGGGAAATACAACCCTGTTCACTTCAGAGTGTTCAAGTAATGGCCCAGGGGCACCATCTTACAACCTCTGTGTCAGTAGGTTGTAGAAAGTAGGCCCTCTCAGGGAAATACAACCCTGTTCACTTCAGAGTGTTCAAGTAATGGCCCAGGGGCACCATCTTACAACCTCTGTGTCAGTAGGTTGTAGAAAGTAGGCCCCTCTCAGGGAAATACAACCTTGTTCACTTGAGAGTGTTCAAGTGATGGTCCAGGGGCACCATCTTACAACCTCTGTGTGAATCGTCCTGGTTATACATTCTTCACAACCTTGCCCCTAACCCATTTTGCATCATAACTAAATACAACAAGACCACAACAGGTTTGTGGTCCATAGATATAAACCTCTTTCATTCATTTCTTTTATTTCAACATTTGTGGACTTCCTTACATCGAACACTTCATTGTTTATGGATGTCTTTGTCTTCTCTTCCTGTTATCTTTCCCTTGTCTGTCTTCTTCCTCCTCACACACAGCCACGCTCCAAAATTGGACCTCAATTGTCTCAAGATCTTCTGTCTCCTGTCTATACCATTTTATCCGTCTCCTGTCTATACCATTTTATCCGTCTCCTGTCTATAGCATTTTATCCGTCTCCTGTCTATACCATTTTATCCGTCTCTTGTCTATACCATTTTATCCGTCTCCTGTCTATACCATTTTATCCGTTTCCTGTCTATAGCATTTCATCCGTTTCCTGTCTATAGCATTTCATCTGTCTCCTGTCCTCTCACGTCTGATCTTCGGGGTTCGCTCCACAGCCTCGCCTTCTGCAGGTGGTTCCTCCCACCACACCAGTGCGAATGTCGCTCTGCTCCCCACCTTTGCGCGCCCCTGGTATAGGCCAGTACTCCCCCTCCAGCTAGGGCGGACCTGTACACTGAGGGCGCTGTGGACCCTGCTACCGGCAGGGCCAGGGGCTGGGGGCCTGCATCTCCCTCCCTGATGCCCCTGGGCGTATCAAACTCACTCACTCTCTCTCAGAGTATCTGACGAAGGGAGGTCCTCATCCTTCACTCGTGCTGAGAACCCCTCCCTGCTGCTGCCGCTCCTGCTGAGGACGCTGTCGATGGTTTCTGCCCTCCGGCTTGTCTGCTGCTGCGCCTCCTTCAGCTCTGCTCTGGACGGGATCCCATTTGGATCAGGGGAGGGACTAAGAACCTCCTCCTGCCGATACGAAGGGCTGACATCAACACTTCAGGATGCAGACGCCCTTCCTCCCTCCTGTAACATGGCTATGGCTGCCTCGTCACGTCGGTATATCTTAAGGGCATGGGACAGCAGATGACCTTGCTAAGACCAGGTGTACACAACATGACCACGCCTCACCACACTTCTCGTCCACTTCGACAACTCAGGACCCAGATTCGCCGCTTGGGAAGCAGCCATCACCCTGGACCTGCCCGGCCCTTCCTACCACTCAGCCCCGTCAGGATTATCATGCACGACTTTACGTGGGGGATGAACGTTCCCGCCTTCCTTCCTTCCTTCCTTCCTTCCTTCCTTCTCCCGGAGCAACGCGTCCGTGCATTATACAAAAGACCCCAACATAGCCGCGCCCTTGTGCCCTTACGTTGTAAAGATGTCCCCACACACACAACGCCCTCCGTGAGGGTCTGCTGGACCACCGCTCCACGACCTCCTGACGGAGGCACGAGGAAGGAAGGTTCCTCCTTCCTCAAGGCTGTGGTAAACCCCATTATTAATCTGCCCGACTTGTATAGCACTATGATCCCCCTTCCTCCGTCAAGGAATAAAATTGCTGAAATTGAACTCAGTTGATTCCTGGGTCGTCCCGGGCGATGCTTCTGTCTCCATTGGTCGTCGAGTGGGAGATAAAGTCTTATATCCCATCTCTCCGTCTATATATCTTCGTCCTATATATTGTTATAGCTATATCTGTTCTCACGTCACTAAGGCAAAGGGAATTGTCACGTTAGAAGTGGGAGACATTCTTCTTGTCCTTCCCCTCCTGACGTTCATCCAGTGTTCAGCTGCAGCAGAAATGATTAGAAATGTTCAAGAGTGTCGTGAACTTTGGAGAACTTCATATTCCATCGCCATATGGCCACCACTTCTCCTCGTCATGCACTGAAGTGTGTGTCCCGCGAGGTCTGGGGCTCAAAGCGTCTCGACATACTTCTTGTCCCTCGTACTTGCCTTCCAGTTTTTTGTCTTTTTTTTTCCCCCGTTCTGATGACAGTAGAACTCTCTCTCTCTCTCTCTCTCTCTCTCTCTCTCTCTCTCTCTCTCTCTCTCTCTCTCTCTCTCTCTCTCTGAGTTCTTACTCTGGTGGGGCGGCCCCATCTCTTGTCCTTGCCCCTGTGCTTGCTCGTCTATTTGGCCATGGCAGCCAACTCCTAGTGTCCTTCTGTAGTATCTGAAACCCATTTTCTTCAGCCACTATTTCTTTAAGCATTTTGAATCTATATCTTTTTTGTTGTCAACAGTTCACTTTTTTTTTTTCCTTTTTAATGTTGGAGGCTCCAGTTACAGACCAAAGTCCACATCAAGGCCGGGCCTTAATTGGAATATATAGAGAATTATGAAACGGAAAGAAGAAGAGACAAGGGAAAGTATTTACGAATTTTGTAGGAAGTGAAAAACCTGTCTTTTGGAGTGTGGCAAGTCATAGTTATTGGGAAAGGCATGAGAAGGTAGAGAGTTCCAAAGCTTGGACGTGTAGGGAAGGAAGCAGGTATCAAAACGGCCCACCCTTGAATTGCCTATGGCCACACAATACTCATGTGACGTAGCAGCTTGCCGAGTGTCGCGTGCTGTAACTAGTGGTGGTGGGGGGCACATAAGCAGCCAGCACTCGGGAGCAAAGACCAAAGTAATTCCTACAGAGAAGGGAAAGTGAAATTACATTGTGGCGTAGGGCAAGGGGGGGGGGGGGTCAAGTTTGGAAGTTAGCGCGGTACAGTTTATAACTTGGACCACTTTCGACTTTGTCGTTAGCAAATTATCGTTGTGAAATCTATGTTATTCTGTCTCTCTTTAGTCTCGGGACTTTTTAAATCCAGTTCATGGAAGAAAACGGGTAATATATACTGCTAAATATCTAGGAATTACTGTGTTTGATCTAGCAGATGTCGTTGGAGTTGAAAGCAGAATTTGCACGGCCCCTCTGGCCCCTCAATTTTGTATGGGCAACGGCGTTGCGGCGGGGGGGGTGGGGGGGGGGGGGGGGGAGACTCGCTCTAATGGGGGGGGGGTTATTGTGGAGGGGGGGAGGATATTAACCAGTTTATTGAATAACTTCAGGGTCGCCCACTGTCCTTGTAACCTTCAGGGGTAAGATAGTGCAAGGCCCATCCGGCCTGGTAGGCTGGAAATGAGGCATGAGACACGTGGGCTGGGCGCCCTTATGGTAAGTGGATGGCCATATGTGTTTACCATTGTCTTGACCCTGAAGTCTATTGTGCAGTTATTATGAAGCGAAGGGAAACAGAAGTACGGTAGTGTTTCCTATACATTTTGTATAGGATTCTCGCCCATATGTCTTGTGTGTCCGACCTTGTATCCAGGATTCGAATCCATTCCCCGAGCTTGCTATCTGAACCTGTCTCACACACCTGACCCCTCAAACCCAGACGTCATTAAAGTTATTATTTCTCGATTACTTAATCACATTTTTGTCACCCACTTTCGTTCTCTAACTCAAGAATTATTTTTAAGATTCCCTTTTATGGGAGGACTTAGGAAAGACAGACATGTCTGTTATCTATACCTTAAATTTAGGTGAATGATGAACCCTTACCACTAACCTTTACAGGCTACCACGAACCCAAAGACAGAAACTTTTAAAGTTCTATACGAAACTGGTGTCAGATGACTAAGTGCCCCCTGGAACTTCCACAGAAAACGGGAATAATAGAAATCAAAACCATTATGGTGAAGTGGTCGTTATGGTGTCTTGATTTGGTGATATAGTGCAGTTGGTGATTAATTGTGAGAGGGGAGAGTGTACCGACTCCCAAGTGAGAGGGGAAGGAAGTGGAGAAGAGGGAGAGGGACCGTGTTGGATATCATGACATGTTGAAGATGGTGAGCAGGGAGTGTGCTCGTTTGGTGACCATACTGTGGTTGGTGCAGTGGTGCCTGGCTGGTAATTATAAGGTAAGTATGACTCTCTCTCTCTCTACCTCCCTCACCATCACCAGTCACCTCTCTACCATCCGCTCACCATCACCAGTCACCTCTCTACCATCCGCTCACCATCACCAGTCACCACTACCACCCTCCCTCACCATCACCAGTCACCTCTCTACCATCCTCCCTCACCATCACCAGTCACCACTACCACCCTCACTCACCATCACCAGTCACCACTACCACCCTCCCTCACCATCACCAGTCACCACTACCACCCTCCCTCACCATCACCAGTCACCACTACCACCCTCCCTCACCATCACCAGTCACCACTACCACCCTCCCTCACCATCACCAGTCACCACTACCACCCTCCATCACCAGTCACCACTACCACCCTCCCTCACCATCACCAGTCACCACTACCACCCTCCCTCACCATCACCAGTCACCACTACCACCCTCCCTCACCATCACCAGTCACCACTACCACCCTCCCTCACCATCACCAGTCACCACTACCACCCTCCCTCACCATCACCAGTCACCACTACCACCCTCCCTCACCATCACCAGTCACCACTACCACCCTCCCTCACCATCACCAGTCACCACTACCACCCTCCCTCACCAGTCACCACTACCACCCTCCCTCACCATCACCAGTCACCACTACCACCCTCCCTCACCATCACCAGTCACCACTACCACCCTCCCTCACCATCACCAGTCACCACTACCACCCTCCCTCACCATCACCAGTCACCACTACCACCCTCCCTCACCATCACCAGTCACCACTACCACCCTCCCTCACCATCACCAGTCACCACTACCACCCTCCCTCACCAGTCACCACTACCACCCTCCCTCACCATCACCAGTCACCACTACCACCCTCCCTCACCATCACCAGTCACCACTACCAGCCTCCCTCACCATCACCAGTCACCACTACCACCCTCACTCACCATCACCAGTCACCACTACCACCCTCCCTCACCATCACCAGTCACCACTACCACCCTCCCTCACCATCACCAGTCACCACTACCACCCTCCCTCACCATCACCAGTCACCACTACCACCCTCCCTCACCAGTCACCACTACCACCCTCCCTCACCATCACCAGTCACCACTACCACCCTCCCTCACCATCACCAGTCACCACTACCACCCTCCCTCACCATCACCAGTCACCACTACCACCCTCCCTCACCATCACCAGTCACCACAACCACCCTCCCTCACCATCACCAGTCACCACTACCACCCTCCCTCACCATCACCAGTCACCACTACCACCCTCCCTCACCATCACCAGTCACCACAACCACCCTCCCTCACCATCACCAGTCACCACTACCACCCTCACTCACCATCACCAGTCACCATTACCACCCTCCCTCACCATCACCAGTCACCACTACCACCCTCCCTCACCATCACCAGTCACCACTACCACCCTCCCTCACCATCACCAGTCACCACTACCACCCTCCCTCACCATCACCAGTCACCACTACCACCCTCCCTCACCATCACCAGTCACCACTACCACCCTCACTCACCATCACCAGTCACCACTACCACCCTCACTCACCATCACCAGTCACCACTACCACCCTCCCTCACCATCACCAGTCACCACTACCACCCTCCCTCACCATCACCAGTCACCATTACCACCCTCACTCACCATCACCAGTCACCACTACCACCCTCCCTCACCATCACCAGTCACCACTACCACCCTCCCTCACCATCACCAGTCACCACTACCACCCTCACTCACCATCACCAGTCACCACTACCACCCTCACTCACCATCACCAGTCACCACTACCACCCTCACTCACCATCACCAGTCACCACTACCACCCTCACTCACCATCACCAGTCACCACTACCACCCTCACTCACCATCACCAGTCACCACTACCACCCTCCCTCACCATCACCAGTCACCACTACCAGCCTCACTCACCATCACCAGTCACCACTACCAGCCTCACTCACCATCACCAGTCACCACTACCACCCTCCCTCACCAGTCACCACTACCACCCTCACTCACCATCACCAGTCACCACAACCACCCTCCCTCACCATCACCAGTCACCACTACCACCCTCCCTCACCATCACCAGTCACCACTACCACCCTCACTCACCATCACCAGTCACCATTACCACCCTCACTCACCATCACCAGTCACCACTACCACCCTCCCTCACCATCACCAGTCACCACTACTACCCTCCCTCACCATCACCAGTCACCACTACCAGCCTCCCTCACCATCACCAGTCACCATTACCACCCTCACTCACCATCACCAGTCACCATTACCACCCTCACTCACCATCACCAGTCACCATTACCACCCTCACTCACCATCACCAGTCACCATTACCACCACTGTACCAACATGACCACCTGTTCTCAACACTTCCTTCGTGCCTTGGGCCACGAATCCTTCATCATAGCTACTTAATTTATAGTTCGCTGGCAAATGTAGCTACTGGTTATATAAAATATGTTATACTGCATCTATGGAGGTGATGATTTACGTTAGTGGCAAATATAGAGATGGCAGCTGTGCTTTCTCGACAAAAATTCAACCTCCAACATGTACTTCACGATGAAGCAACTGCAAAGTTTCTGAAGCCATCTTCTTGTAGGTCTTTCAAGAGGTCTGTTTTAATCATCACATCAGGATGGAGCCAGTTCTAACTACATCCAACCAGGAAGACCAGGATGTTCCAACGAAGTAGATTAAACAGTAACGAGAGGTTTTTTCCATCAGTTCATTGGAGAAGCTGTCTCACTTGCTGGATGTAAGGAGGACTCTGGTCAGGGACAATGGAGCTCTCCCACACTGGAGGTGCAGCTAGGGAGAATGAAGGCAGGAGACTAGGAGATTTGCACACAAAGTACATATTTCAGAGTCATTGAGGAGTTACATGTAGAATGGATGTGACACACAACTTGGGTCTCTGCCCAAGGTCCTACAGTAGACTGGTTGTGACACACAACTTGGGTCTCTGCCCTAGGTTCTACAGTAGACTGGTTGTGACACACAACTTGGGTCTCTGCCCAAGGTCCTACAGTAGACTGCTTGTGACACACAACTTGGGTCTCTCCTCAAGGTCCTACAGTAGACTGGTTGTGACACACAACTTGGGTCTCTCCTCAAGGTCCTACAGTAGACAGGTTGTGACACAGAACTTAGGTCTCTCCTCAAGATCCTACAGTAGACTGGTTGTGACACACAACTTGGGTCTCTCCTTAAGGTCCTACAGTAGACTGGTTGTGACACAGAACTTAGGTCTCTCCTCAAGGTCCTACAGTAGACTGGTTGTGACACAGATCTTAGGTCTCTCCTCAAGGTCCTACAGTAGACTGGTTGTGACACACAACTTGGGTCTCTGCCCAAGATCCTACAGTAGACTGGTTGTGACACACAATTTGGGTCTCTGCTCATTAGATAATTTCTTGTGCAACAGTTAATTTCTTCTCTTTGATTAGCTGTTGTATTGATAAGAGTGCAGTGTTTGCTACTATCAAGATCAGCATCTCTACATCACCCACAATATCAGCAATAGTCCCATCACTCTCGCTACAACCATCATTATCATCCATCATCACTATCACCAGCATGACCATCACTATTACCAACACTGGGTAACTGATTGTCTCTCCTCCACAGTGTTCTGAGGGCTGGACTGGGGAGGATTGCCAGCAGCCTGTGTGCCGGGAAGGTTGCCATCCTGAACATGGCAACTGTAGCCGCCCTGGTCAATGCCGCTGTGCACCAGGTGAGCCATGTATACCCACCACCCCTGCTGTTGCTATGGTTGCTTTATGCTAATCGTCTGCTGCCATTGTACCCTTCTGTTGCAGCTGTGCATTATGCATGATAGCTAGAGATTAGTCATGTACAAATAAGGCCATTGTTTGTTGCTAAGTTACCTTGCTTAAGCAGGAAAGGTAATTAGTTAGAATAAGATGATGAGTGTTAGTACCTTAGATTTAGGTATACTAGGAATGTGGATTAGTGTTCTACACTTCCAGTAACATGTGGATGTATAACCATTGTATGATTATAATTCAATTAACCTTTTCCATACCACTGCAGGCTGGGGTGGACCTCTGTGTTCAGAGTGTGTCAAACCGACCAACTGTGAACACGGGTCATGTACAGCCAATGAACCCTGTGTCTGTCATGAGGGCTGGTCAGGGCCCATGTGCACTCGCCGTGAGTACTAGAGTGAAGAGTGTTCAAATGAATGACCAACTGTATTTATTATATCTTTGTTCGTAACAATGATAAACCAGAATTGACTTTCTAAAGTAAAATTTAAAAGTTTTGTCATCACCAGTAGTAACACCTTATGGTTTATTACATCTTGTTATTTATGAAATATTGTTTCAAACCTAAATGAATTATAACATCTTATTTCTTTTAGATTTTGTTATTTGTTTAACCAGAGATGTCCAAATAAAAGTTTGTTTTTGGCCTCATAATTCAACATGAAACCATAGAGAATTTGTGAAACCCATGAGCACAATGGTATGATCTCCTTGAGTACAATAGTATTAAAGGCTAAGCAGAGATGACATTCCACCATACCTGAGGGTCATACTGTCATACTCAAGGGTCATATGCTTATTCTCAAGTGACATAACCATCTGTGCTTAAGGCGGTTGATTTCGTGTATAAAGTTGAATGTCTTATCTTTTTCCCCCAGCCAAGTGTCGTGAAGATTGCCACCCAGGCCATGGCTACTGTGATCAGCCCGGAGAGTGCAAGTAAGTATCCTCAAAATGCAAGTTGCATTATTTAACATTTTAAGGGCCAAGGTGCAAATACTATGGATATGGCTCAAGCTGAAAATGATGATGAGAGTGCAGATAGTTATGTCTGTGCTTATGAGTGAAAGTACCAATTGTTTAAAACATTGGTAGTTGAAGCTTGTTAAGTACAAGTAGTTAGAAAATATTGAGTCTTGAATGAAAGCTCCATAAGGTTTTTGGTGTGAAAGAAGGCATGATGAGAAAATTTCAAGTGTGCAAAAGTAAACCAGTGAAAAATGTAGGTGTGACAAAATTTCAGCATGTGAAAATATCCTCAGATGATGTGTAAGAGAGTGTACCTTGAGTTCAGTGTTTTGACCAGTCTAGACCTGAACCTTAATGGAGTTGTGCATTCTGGCAGGTGTCGGATAGGATGGAGTGGTCCTACTTGCCAGGAGTGTAAGCCACTACTTGGGTGTGTCAATGGGGTCTGCACTAAACCTCTCGAGTGCAGGTGTAAGCCAGGCTGGACAGGTCCACTCTGTCAGACACGTGAGTACTCATTTTCATACAAACAAAACTATTAAATGTTTTCGTTGCACAAGGTCTTCCATGTACTCTTCCAGAATATAGATTGATATAAACTGGACATGGATAATCTAGTATACTGTAAACTCTTGACTCAGGGAATCTACCATAAACTCATAATTGGGAAATCTAGTGCATTATGAACCTTGTACTTGGAGAATCTCGTTACTTGTAAAATCGTAACACTGGGAGAATTTAGGGTATTTCAAATTCTACACTGAAAGAGTCAGTCTTGTTATATACTTATGACAGGTAAATTAGGGTATTGTAAACTCAAAACATGGAGAACCTTGTATTGTAAATCTATAGCACTTGGAGAATATTTTATCTATTAAGCACAGCACTGGAATAATTGAGTTTTTTTATATTCCCAATGGAGAGAATCTACATTATATGCTAAAAACTCAAGAACAATCTAATATACTATAAGATCAAAGATATTAGATATATTTATTGTACTGTAAAGCTGGATCACAGAGGAAAGTAAGAATGTAATGAATTACGATGATATATACACATAAGATTAAGTAACTTGTCCTTTGAGGGCCTTCAGCCAGCATTGTGGATATCACAGGTCCTTGAAACCCATACGTCAACAGCTTTAGGTTTTCTAGATCAGGTTATCGAGAGGAAGGTCAAACTCTCCCACAACATTTATTCTTGTATGAGATATTTATCCCAGCTTGATGTAGGTATGATCTAGTGGGCTCTTGAAGACTTAATTGATATAGAACTTCTCCTTCCCCAGCTGTGTGTGCTGAAGGGTGTAATAAGACCCATGGCTACTGTAACAAGCCACTAGAGTGCAGGTATGTCCAGGAACATCTGCCTTTGTCTGAAGATATATTTGTGTTTAAGGGTAGATTTAAGAATCTGTTCATTTTTAGTGGTGCATGCACATACATATGTGTGTTTATTGCTTATAGGGGAGAACCTTGTACTCATGGAGCCCTTGTTTTCCTGCTGGTCACTTGTGTAAAAGATTTTTGCTGTCTTTATCTATTAAATCAACTTTTTTTTAATATCTCAGTGCCTCCACAATTTTATTACAATGATTATGCAGCTCTAAAAGGCACAATCCCCCAGCTCTAAACCTGTATTGCCCTGGGCTATGTAGATCTTTGATCCTATCATGTCAGGCAATTGATGTCTTCCCACTCTAAAGAACTGTGATATTGTCATGTTACATCAGTGCTTTAGTTGATAGCTAATTGAAACTACTTGCCATTTCCTGTTTGTAGAGGGACTTTATGAATCACTTTTGAAGTTTATGGGATTTTACAAATATCCGAGCCTTTTCTTTCAAGAATGTCTGTAATTCCAATACTGATGAAGTTTTGCATTTCTTTAAAAGAATATAGTTCTAAAAGTGAGCCTGAAACAGAATGCATGGCATGCTGTCTGCAACTGTTTGGTTATGAATTCAGTGGGTTGTGGCTTGGGGGAATAATTGTTTCCTACTTCAGCAGTTTGTCTTCCATTAAGAGGCAGGTCTTCCATCACTTAATAATGGATGACACTTAAATTACTATTTTTCAAAGAGGCCCAACCTTGATGTTAGTGCCACTGTCCATGATTGGTGTGTTTTTTCTTTATGAGAACTAATGCTTTCCACTACAGATGTGAACCTACTAACTGGTGCTGTCTGTTACAGTTGCTCATCCACTGAATGCTGGTACTTATTATGGGTATGATGCCATTAATTAGTGCTGCCCATTACAGGCGTACGACTGCTGATTGCCGGTACCTATTATATATGTGATGGTACTAACTAGTGCTGTTTATTACAGATGTGAAACCACAAACTGATACTGCCTATTGATGATGTGACAACCACTAACTAGTGCTGCCTATTACACGAAATAGATGAATAGGAATATATGTGAAGGACCAACACCAGAGCACCTAATGTCCTTTGATGAGATTATCTGCTGTAGGACAGTAAACAAAATCCTAAATTTCTGATCTATGTAGATGGAGAACACAATGGTAAAACAGAAGGCTGATTCTTTCCTTGAATGGTGTGAATTAAAAGAAAATTTTTCATTAAGGGTATCAGAACACTCAGTAGCTTTCCTTCTTGCAGTTGTGGAGTTGGTTCATCCTACCTATTACGAATAAGGTCACTGATTTTTAATCTCTCATTTCAGGTGTGAAGTGGGATGGTGGGGCGAGAAGTGTGACATGTGCTTCCCATACCCCGGATGTAAACACGGCAACTGCAGTGAGCCCTGGGAGTGTGTGTGTCACCCTGGGTGGACAGGCCTCCTCTGTGACACATGTGAGTTTAGATGGAACTTGAAGGAAGGAAGGAGAGAGGTAAACAGATACACCACTTAGTGGGAAAGGTTTGTAAAGCAGTGAGGCAGTAAGGAAGGAAGGAAAAAGAGACAAACAGACATAACGCTTACTGGGCAGGTTTGTAGAGTAGTAAGTGGGTAATTCAAGATTTTTTCTCTCTACACATATATATCATCAGTGCCATTTCACATTAGAGGTGAGGAAGTTCTGTAAAGACTTCCACACTTCAACTCCCATCTTATATATGTAACAGAGATGTATGAATCATTTCAAGCAGTTTCTCATATTATTCTGGATTTTATGCTTTAGTTGTTGGATTTCTAGTATGATATTGATA
This sequence comes from Panulirus ornatus, assembly GCF_036320965.1. Classification (NCBI taxonomy): domain Eukaryota; kingdom Metazoa; phylum Arthropoda; class Malacostraca; order Decapoda; family Palinuridae; genus Panulirus; species Panulirus ornatus. The sequence continues at coordinate 5,996,305 of NC_092274.1, forward strand.
ATTGATGTTATTTCTTCTTAAAGTCAGCATAGATTAAGATGAAGTTAGTGTTGTTCATTCCCAACCCACAAGTATACAATCAAGTTCAAGGAAAAGTCAGCACAGTTTGTCCTTTTTGTAATGAATGGGTCAGGTTACTATTTACTAAAGATTGCAAATGATCTTTTATACCATACTTGAGAAAAAAGTATCCTTAAATATGTGTATGGCAAATATTTTGACGAATTAGACAGTGAAACTTGTTTATTGTTACTGTTTTACATGAGTTGACTGAAATAATTTGTGGCCTTTATTGCAGCCAATGGTGAGAGAGGGTTCTGCCAGCGCCATGCAGGTCTGTGCCTAAATGGTGGAACATGCATCGACACTCCTGGTGGCCAGAATTACACCTGCTCTTGCCCTTCCCTTTTCACTGGTCAGCGCTGTGATTACTTGGCTGATATGACCATGGACACTGCAGGTACCAGCAGGTCAAGAGAGACTGGAAATATATTCTCCACAGGAACAAGACAGAACATCCAGGTCATATTGCCTGATGCACCCTCACCTCGTGGAAATGATTCCCTCCTGCAGCCCATGATGACAGCTCCCAAAGCACAAGGTGAGATGATGAATCAAGAAGATGCCAAAGATGCTCGCCGTCGCTTTCTGCAGAAACATGCTCGCATTTCATTTCGTCAACCAAAGTTAGTACACAGTGAAGAGGGATCAGACAAGCTTCCTTTCACAGTCGTTGAGCGGAAGCTTCTGCCACTGCCAGTGGTGCTGCCACGTGTAAGTGAGATCATCCCAAGTAAGCTTCACTTCACTCGTGAGCTTAAGCCTGCCGCCAAGCAGCCTACACCCATACTCATCCTTGATCCTGGAGCCTCAGAAGATAACCAGGACAAAATGCAAGTGAGGAACTCTCTCCAGCAGACACCACAAAGTTCAGGGCGGAACCACATCAATGAGAACAGGCGGTTCCTCAGGCACCAGCAGGGTTCACCAGGCTTACTCCCTGATCCTGATGACAGCATCCTCGAAGATGCTCCGAGGGCCAGGCCTGTCCTGGTGAAGGTCCTCAACTCACAACATCGCCCAATACTTGTGAGTGCCCAGGCTAGAGTGCTACCCAGACCCAAAGCCATAAGTCCTGTTCCAATCAGAACCGGCCCAAGACCCAGACAGCGCTCCCAACCACAGAGAAGACCTGCCACTCCCTCTACATTTCCAAACATTGAGGAATTATCCACTACTCCTACACCAATAGAAGAGGCTCTCTGGGAACAATTGACATCAGACTCCTCACTAAGTCCTACGGTGACAACTCTTGAACATTCTGCAGAGGAAACAGAGAGTCAAGAAGATTTGGTTCAGACATACTATAATGAAAATATTAACGGTCGTGTCCACATAGGTGACATCAGCAGTGTCGATGATGCTGCACCCCTTGAAGAGATATTTGATGCCTTTATTGAACTGAAGAAGGTGTGACAGTGATAACCTTGTACAGTTACATCCCGTTCATTTCATAATATCTCACAGTGAACAGTAAAGTGAAGGTCATAAAGCAGTTCTTCGTACATGTAGTATGATGCCTGTCCCCATAAACACTGAGGTGACTAAGGCAGGAGCTAAGCATTGGTGTGCTGTGATAGACACTGATGTTAACCAATGTTGGAGTGCTAGCCACAGAGAGAAACATGCTGGACCAGTCTTTACCCCGTGCTATGACACCTTTTAGATGGAGCAGGTTTTTGCCTAGTCAGGCCATTTGCCCGCCTAGATAGATGATATTTTTTCATACAGAACTGGTTATTTTCTGTTATGTACACCTTGCTGTAGTGTTATGTCTTCCATAGATTTTACCTATCCCTCAACATACCTGTAGCCTTAGCTGACACATAATTTTCTCTTCTTTGATTAACATTATTCATTTTGATGTGTTTGACATGATTTTGGAGTTTTTACTTTTTCTTACAAAAAGTGTGACCTTTGTCACTCTTAAGAGGAAGTACACAAACCTGGAAATGATAATTCTGATGAGGAAGTACACAAAACACTAAGATGTGTTTGTTGCTGTAGAATGTCTTAATACAATTCTGATTCTGGAACCAAAGATGTTAAAGTGTCAAGGTGAAAATCATATTTTTGTATCCAATTTTCATCCCATTTCCATGGGGTGGGATCAGATGCATACAGACTCACAACTTTTGTGCAAATTAATTTTGCAGGACAGGTTCCCAGCCCCAACCCTGCTGGCTAACAAAGGATAAGAGATGTGTACTTCTGTGGGGGTAAACTTTCTACTTGTTTACACTAAAGTGAAAAATGTGCAAAAAGCTAATATGGAAGTGGCTTTTGTTATTCATAACTTCAAGATGTGATGACTGGTTTTGACGGTCCAAAGATAGAATATTTGAGATCATCACTACCAAACCCAGACACGGTTTTCCTAAGTTTGACTACAGGTTTGATTTGATCTGAATAGTTTCAATATATGTATAAATATCTATATCTCTGATACCCATTCCCTTCGGGAACTCCCTAAAAGGGGTGGTCACAGCAGAAGAATCTCCATTAACAATGAACTCTAGTGCCGCTCATTAGCCTGCCTGACCCTTAACAGGCCATAGGCGGAGGGCAACTCTAGCACAGTATTTCAAGAGGTTCAGTTTTTGTATGGTTATCCCTATCTGTTTCTCCTCTGTATGTGATAAGTGTTATGATTCCTATTACTTTTATCACAAGAAACTGTATGTAAGAGACAGAATTGAATGCTGATGTTTTGTTTGGTTAACAACAAAACAAATAAATTTTTTTTTATGAAAACTCAGAAGCATTCCATGAACAAAGTTGAGGGAGTGTGGCACATGAACTAACTTAAAAGGCTGAAAGAACCGCAAATATATTGCCTCAAAAGAAGAGAAAGTTATAATCTGTTCATGGCAATAGAGTGAAGGTATTAAAAACAATTACTAAACCAGAAAGCTTCTCATCAAAAGATACAAACTTATTAAATCTTCAAGAAACCCATGGAACATGTAAAGGAAAAAGATATATGACAGTCCAACCAGAAAAATAGAATAACTTTTCAGTATACTGCTAAGAGAAAGAAGAAACATGCATGGAACGCCTACAGAGACATTCAAGAGAACACAGGACGTGGTTAAAATTAGCCCCAAGTGAACTAAGGATAGATAACTGAGTAATGCAGGCATCACCTGAGAAGGATAATTTTATTCATCAAGTAATATGTGTAGTAAGTGCATTGTGCTAGCCTTGCAATCATGGCAAAATTTTGTCATGTGCTCTCTCACCCAAAACCTTAGTCTTTTATCGATATGTAAGGACTGTGTTTTCCCATTCTACCATACTTTTTCTTTACACTCACCATTCTTTTGATGTCTGTATGTCTATGCAATCTCATTTCTTAATCACTCCTTTTACTTTCTACATTTCCAAATTTCTTTCATTTTTTTTCTCCATTACCTCTTCTTACTCCATACTGTATCTCAAAGAAACTATCCCTCCACTCCTTAGTTTCAAGATAGTCATGTTTAACTTCATATTTTAGATGTAGCTGTACTATTCCTTCAAATTTGGAACTATTCACCCTCTTCTTTTCCTAATTGTACACATTCCTTATACCCTTGATAAAGACTTCTCACTGCTTCCAGCAGCTTTCCCATCACACCAAATATTCTTGAGACCTTCCACAAGGCATCCCTATCAACCCTATTATATGCTTTATCCAGATCCATAAATGCTACATACACAACCATCTGCTTCTCATAAGAATTTCTCCCATACATTCTTTAAGGCAAACACCAAATCCACCTCTCCTCTGGCAACTAGTAATACTTATTCAATCTGAATTTTTTTATCTTTTAAGCATACATAGCTTGTGTTCTTTTAGTGTGTTGACCTAGATTATAAAAGCTGGCTCTCTTGAAAACATTTCTATGGGTACGAGGTCTACCTAGCTTGAGATGAAGTTACGAATATCATTCTTGACCATTGAATGTTGAGGGACGAATGATTGAAGTTAAAGAATTTAGGTGAGGTTTCTTAAAGGGTTCTTAAGAGTGTCCACTGGAGGGTCCTGCTATTTGGCATAGAAGAAGATAGGAAGAGTATTTTAGAAGGCTCTTTAACAAGGACAGTGAACAAGAAAATGTTAGGAAAATGAAAGAAAATTTAGAGGGTACCCATACTTCTGCTCTTGTTTCATAATTAATTACAGAGTTGCAAAGAATTGGAAAAAACCCTTAATCTAGTCATTTAGAAAGAAAGACAGTTAAGGGGAGACATAGAAACCACCCATAAATTCTGAGGAGACTATGACAGACATAAAACTTCGTATGTCTCCTATGACAAACAAGAAATTTGTCAGTAGTATTCTTTCTACCTTGTACCCAGGGATTATAATAGCATTGAATATTTATTGTTTCTTTCATTTTTCTATACATGTTGGCATCAACAACATACCTATCATTTTCCAAAGAGAGAGAGAAGCATAAGCAAGACAGCTCGGTTCTCTCAAAATGTAAGTGCAAATCTGTAGTTTAAGAAAAGAAATTCATGAGGTATTTCTTACTTGATAACAAAGAAAAGGTTTAATAATCTATATAGAGAGCCTGTTTAGTAAAAGAATAAAGTAAGATTGGAAACATTACCTCCTCATTGGAGTCTTATTTGATGGACATCTACCAAAAGGAGTTATGAAAAAAAAACTTTATTGAGACTCGCATACGTTCAAAAGGAAAAACAGATTTTGTCAGTCGAGAACTGTAGTACAAGAATTATGATCTACTGTAGCTTGATTGAAATGTTCAGTCAGTATATCCATATACATTTAACACTATTTCCATTTAAAAAGGATGAATCAAGTTCACAACACCTCCTGATCTCTCCATATACATCCTCCAACTTTTAACTAGAAATATAATTCAAGATAAAATCTTGGAACAAGATTATTTCAGAGATGAATACATAAAACCTCAACCATACACGGAATGAGAGAAAACTGATGACTGGGTTAGTTTTTTGTTTTCCAAGTTTATATTTGCAACGTTTGTATATATTCTTTTCGTGTCCACCAGTTACCACATATTTTGTTGTTGTTTGGCTTCTTTGTCTCGTTTTGCAAATACTGTCTGGACTTTGTAATCTTTGTGAGTTCTCTTCTGAATCAGTACTGAATTCTTGGCCGTGAAGTGCAAAACCTTAGTAAGACAACCACTTTTTTGGCTATGGTTCTTTTGGGGCTAGATGATTCCACGTCCTTCTTCTAACTATGGTTCTGGATTAACTTCCATCAAAATTAAAATTTGGAGATAACTATTGATAAGCAAAGTTAAAAGTAGATGAAAGTGTATTTATACTTCCCTATTCTTAAGTGAAGCACCAACCTCATCAGAAAACTTCTCCACTTTATCAGGGTTAACCCCTTAGATGCACATTAATTTTTGACCCTACGCACAAATATCATAACGTGAGGAGGAAAAAAATCATATGATGCATGGAGCAGGAAGAGCCCATCTCTATGTGCATCATATATGTGGACAGTGAAAAAGTTAATGGACGTTGGGCATGGAAAAATTCTTACCGTTTGCTTGTTTAGCAAATAATATTGATTATGTACAGACTTTTATGGTAATTTCTTAGTAAGATAAGTCGAAATGTTCGAAATAAAATTCTATTGCAATGTATTTTAAATGTCTTAACATTCTTAACCAATGTCAGAATGTGTAAAGTAAATATATTTAGTTTCTAAATAACTTGGGCATAAAGAACAGACATTATATATTTTATACAAAGCTTAGTTTTATTATCCTAACCACTTTTTTTGAGGATTATTTGGTTACCTTCTTGGAGAGAGAATTTTACACACATGGGATCCGATCTCTTACCCAGTCTTTTTCTGTTCTGCAATTTATTGAATTTATTGTGTCTTCCAAATTCTTCAAGTCACTTAACTCATTCTATTCGTCTACTATTCATTGCTACAAAGGTATTTGCATACATCTGTTTAGACTTGCCCAGTTTCTAGTTATGCCATTCAGTTGACTGGTTCTTCCCAATCTCAAAGAAGTTTTGTTTGTCACTGTGTGTGTGAAAGTGTATGTACATATTCATGTGACTGCTTGTTTGTGCAAATCATGAGGGAGTTTTAAACCACAATTTTGTACTACAATGAGTAGTACACCGCAAGGCCTTTTTCACCCTGTTAATTAACACCATGAGTACACTCCAGGGCCTTTCTTTTTCAGTAGCAGACATTACACAGGGAAATGTTGCCTTCATCAAAGCCATGTCAATTTAAAAGGTTAGACAATGAGTTTGTCAAAAAAAGTAAATAAAATAGGGGTTAATTTGAGCTTCTCAGATGTTTAGAAATCCAACTCTCAAAAGTGGAAAGATTAGAGGAAGAGGGGGTGGGGGGACAAAACAGCAAATAAATTTTCTTAGCTTTACTATGAATGGAAAGGAGTAGGAATCACATTGGACAATCCTTAGATGGCCGGGGACAAACACACAGCTCAGCAGAGAAATGACCAAAATAATATCTGCAGAACAGGGAGAGGGAAGCAACATCTTATAGGACAGAAAGGGATGGCTGAAAAGAGTTGATAGGGGAAACTTTCTGTTCTGGCTTAAAGAGGTAGAAGAGAAGCCAACTTAGATTTGAAATGAGTACTCCATACTGACACTCAAAAGAGAAATAACTGTGCATACTATATCGTAGCTCTTCCATCTACGACCGACTCAATTAAAATTTTAATACAATAGAAGGAATGCTTTTGTACAGAGGCTGAGTTGGCAGAATATCTCTTACACACAACTCAGAAGTTAGAAGATGCAAAATATTCATAATGATTTATGAGACACTGATCCGTGAATATTTACATACACAGACTAATATGATAAAAGCTGCGAGTGAGCTTGCAGAGCAAGGGTCAGAAAAAATTGTGTGGTAACTGATGATGTACCAATTTTTCTCAAAAGCCTTTGGAATAAGTTAGGACATAATGAGGTCAGAGCCTGGGAAGTAAAGCTATAGCAGGGTCAGAGTCTGGAAGTAAGGATACAGTAGGGTCCGAGCCTGGGAAATAAAGATACAGTGGTGTTAGAGCAAGGGAAGTAAAGATACAGTGAGGCCAGAGTCTGGGAAGTAAAGATGCAGTGGGGTGAGAGGCTGAGTAGTAACGATATGTGGGATGCAAAGACTGTACTAATTTGGTAGTACATATTCTTAGGACCGATTCTTTAATTCCAATCTTGACTAGAAAAAAAATATATATATGAGGAACTATTTCATGGGAATCTTAATGACACTAACAAATAATTTCTGAATATACCAACTGTGTCATGTTGCAGAGGGAAGCAAGTGTAATACTTTTGATACATTTTGAATGTAATATCGAAAATTAAAATAAACTTCAGCCCTTAGGTAAAGTTAGATGAGGTTTTATGGTTTCATTAAATTTATAAAAATGCCTCATGCATTCAATATTAATCCACCAGTCTTTTTATTTTTAGAATGCCTTAATGGTGTATAGGGGCTAAGTAACAGCTAATATCATGATTCGGAAGATTATAATTTATTGATTTTTTTTATATATCAACCAAAGCAAAACAACAGGGGGAGGGGAGAAATGGAATTTAGGGTTATACATGTGAGCAACTATGAGGTAATATAAAATCGGTAAAACTTGTAAAAATGAAAATGAAATTGATAAAACCCTCATCAAAGCTTACCTAGTCTTCAAAATCTAAATACGAAATATACAGGCACTAAATTGGGTGGCTACAGGGGATTGTATGGCTGCTGTCTATGTTGTCTGTTTATTCACACTTGGCTACTTTTGCATGACACTCAACCATGGATCAACCACTTATTTTTCCACTACAGAATTTCAAAATTATGCTAAATCGTAACTATTAGGAATGTTAGATACTTTTTTATATTTTTTCTACTAAAACAACATAATGAACTAGTTTTTCCTAATATTCAAAACCCTGACTATTATTTACTTAATATCTCAGAGAAATTTAACACCTCAAAATCATGTTCAGCAAGTGTTACTGTGTTCTCCAAACACTAAAGAAGAACTGCGACAGGAAATTATTTAAAATTAGTGCTAATAGCGATGCGGAGTTAATCTGGAGTTTTTCATAAAAATTTCTTAGGTAGTAAAAGCTTTGCGGAAGATGAAAGCCGGCAAGGCAGCAAGTTTGGATGGTATTGCAGTGGAATTTATTAAAAAAGGGGGTGACTGTATTGTTGACTGGTTGGTAAGGTTATTTAATGTATGTATGACTCATGGTTAGGTGCCTGAGGATTGGCGGAATGCTTGCATAGTGCCATTGTACAAAGGCAAAGGGGATAAGAGTGCCCAAATTACAGAGGTATAAGTTTGTTGACTATTCTTGGTACATCATATGGGAGGGTATTGATTGAGAGGGTGAAGGCATGTACAGAGCATCAGATTGGGGAAGTGGTAGAGGATGTGTGGATCAGGTGTTTGCTTTGAAGAATGTATGTGAGAAATACTTAGAAAAGCAAATGGATTTATATGTGGCATTTATGGATCTGGAGAAGGCATATGATAGAGTTGATAGAGATGCTCTGTGGAAGGTATTAAGAATATATGGTGTGGGAGGCAAGTTGTTAGAAGCAGTGAAAAGTTTTTATCGAGGATGTAAGGCATGTGTACGTGTAGGAAGAGAGGAAAGTGATTGGTTCTCAGTGAATGTAGGTGTGCAGCAGGGGTGTGTGATGTCTCCATGGTTTAATTTGTTTATGGATGGGTTTGTTAGGGAGGTGAATGCAAGAGTTTTGGAAAGAGGGGCAAGTATGCAGTCTGTTGCGGATGAAAGAGCTTGGGAAGTGAGTCAATTGTTGTTCGCTGATGATACAGCGCTGGTGGGTGATTCATGTGAAAAACTGCAGAAGCTGATGACTGAGTTTGGTAAAGTGTGTGAAAGAAGAAAGTTAAGGTAAATGTGAATAAGAGCAAGGTTATAAGGTACAGTAGGGTTGAGGGTCAAGTCAATTGGGAGGTAAGTTTGAATGGAGAAAAACTGGAGGAAGTAAAGTGTTTTAGATATCTGGGAGTGGATCTGGCAGCGGATGGAACCATGGAAGCGGAAGTGAATCATAGGGTGGAGGAGGGGGCGAAAATCCTGGGAGTCTTGAAGAATGTGTGGAAGTCGAGAACATTATCTCGAAAAGCAAAAATGGGTATGTTTGAGGGAATAGTGGTTCCAACAATGTTGTATGGTTGCGAGGCGTGGGCTATGGATAGAGTTGTGTGCAGGAGGGTGGATGTGCTGGAAATGTGATGTTTGAGGACAATATGTGGTGTGAGATGGTTTGATCGAGTAAGTAATGTAAGGGTAAGAGAGATGTGTGGTAATACAGAGAGTGTGGTTGAGAGAAGAAAAGGGTGTTTTGAAATGGTTTGGTCACATGGAGAGAATGAGTGAGGAAAGATTGACCAAGAGGATATATGTGTCAGAGGTGGAGGAAACGAGGAGAAGTGGGAGACCAAATTGGAGGTGGAAAGATGGAGTGAAAAAGATTTTGTGTGATCGGGGCCTGAACATGCAGGAGGGTGAAAGGAGGGCAAGGAATAGAGTGAATTGGATCGATGTGGTATACCGGGGTTGACGTGCTGTCAGTGGATTGAATCAAGGCATGTGAAGCGTCTGGGGTAAACCATAGAAAGCTGTGTAGGTATGTATATTTGCGTGTGTGGACGTATGTATATACATGTGTATGGGGGGGGGGTTGGGCCATTTCTTTCGTCTGTTTCCTTGCGCTACCTCGCAAACGCGGGAGACAGCGACAAAGTATAATAAAAAAAATAAATATAATATATATATATATATATATATATATATATATATATATATATATACATATATATATGTGTGTGTGTGTGTTTGTATGTATGTATGTAAGATCAGTATATATTACGCGTAATCAGGTGAAAATTACCATTAGAATCCCAACTGGAACTCCCTTGAAATAAATGTCAAATGTATAAACATTATGATAGAAAACATTTATTTACGTCCACTTTAAGGCATTTAGATGACTGCGTAAGACGTTCGAATTTCCTTTGGAAGTTCAGTGTCGTTTGCAATCCTATGTGTCTGACGCGTTTTAGATTCACTTGTTTCTAGCTCACGTTATGGAGTTTATAGTCGAACCAAAACACTTGGTGGTGGTTTTTGTAGGATTGGATGGCTTATATCCGGTGGTTAGGTTGGCCTTAGACATGGAATTGGAAGAAAATGGGAGGATATCAACGAGGCGGAATGACACTGACCCTTGACCAAGGACCGAGCGCCATCATGGCTACATTTTGGTTAATATAAGAGAAGCCCAATCATGGCGGTGGAGTGCCGCGCCTGTCAGCGGAACTTTAACGAGTTAAAAAGTGATTTTGACCAGAGGGAGAAAGTGGTAGACTTCGTTCTGGCCCATAGCTTGATCCCCGCGACGTCCGTGTGCCCAAACTGCTGTCGTGTGGTGGAACTGAACCCGTACACGATGCAGTTCAGGTGTGACAAGAGCCAGAAGGTCACCAAGAACCAGCGGGAGAAGGTGGTCCGCTGCCGCTACCACAGGAGTGCACGGATGGGCACCTTCTTCGAGAACTCCCACCTGCCCGTGGAGAAAATCCTCCTCTTGTCCTACATGTTTTCCACGCTGCACAAGAACGTGTCTCATGTCTCCTCCCACCATGAGTTCAGTGAGGATGACGAGGTCGCCATGAATAATGTACGGGTCGTCCAGCGGGAGTTGAACTTGGCCCCAACCACAGTCATGCTGTGGTTCAACTTCTGTCGGGAAGTTTTGGTCGACTACTGCGTCGAGCAGAGCCAGAGGCTAGGAGGACCTGGCCACATAGTGGAGCTTTACGAGGGAAAGTTTAGGAGGAAATATCCTCGGACTGAGGGGAAATGGCTGATTGGTGGCGTCCAGAGAGATGCCAAAAAGGTGTTCCTGGTCGCTGCTGATGACTGTACGGAAGACACGCTGGTGCAGACCATAAAGCAATATGTCTTACCCAAGACAACCATCATCACCGACTCCTGGTCCAGCTTTAAGACCCTGGGGAATCACGGCTACACACAGAAAAAGCTCAACAACACGGACAACTATGTTGATCCGGAGACAGGACAGTATACGTCAGATATTAAGAAGATGTGGAAAGATGTGAAGGGACAGGATAGGGGGTTGAGGAGGGCCCAGTACTCTGAGACCTACCTCGCACAACTCCTTTTCAAGAAGATGTACACAAAGCAATGTGACAGATTTCACAATTTTTTGCTCCTCGCTGGCCGGTTTTGCTCCCCTCGGTAAGGTAAATGTTCTCGAGACTAAATTTTATATTCCCCAGTAAAGCAGTGACTGAGTTCACAGGACATTTAGCAGTTTTCTTCTGTATAGTGTATGCCTGTTCATCAGATGGAATGTATCATCTATATTTTCCAGCCAAATTTAATGTAAAACTTATGGTTGATTTAAGCCAACCTGAACTGTGGTATTTGATGCTATCATAGCCCGAGCTCACTGAAATTTGGAGCTGCCCTTAGTTTTGGAGTCTCCTTTCCTATACAATTTTGGAATGTTTAGAGCATTGATCGTGGTCCTTAATTTCTCAAGCCATTAAATGTCTAGTTTAGTGATGCATCGCTATTAGCCATGAAAAATGAATGTGTAATTTAGGAATTTTATGATCATTGTGACTATTGAAATACCTCAAATTGATGCATTTTGAATTTTATTTTGTTAAAATTAATTTGGAGAATTTGTGCCAAATGAACCTTTTCTTCTTGGATGATGTAATTTAAACTGATGTAATAGTTGAAGTTTCAACACATTCTTGTATGTACTTCAGTGGTATGTATTGCTTCCTAGTCTTTCATTATGCTTCACATAACTAATGAAATATTTGCAGATGCCAAATGATATATTTTTATGTTGGCATAGTTGTTATTTCATGAACAAAATTGATAGACTTCTGCGTAGATGAGTCAAACATTATTAGCGGACATTGTTTTCCCAATAGCCAATGGATTACCCATCCAAACTTGGGCATAGCTAAAATTGATTGGTTTGACGTTTAACTCGGCTTTTTCCCTGCACTTCATGATGATGGGTATGATCTCTCAACAGCTCCACTTTCCTTGATGAAATAAATTTGAATTGACCTTTTGACACCAGAATTGATGTGTGAATGTTAACACTTTCAAAACCTTTGCATTTATAGGAAAAGTCTTAAATACAGAAATAGAGTGTAGGCTTAAGGTGGACAGTGCCAGCATAATATTGCGTCTCCCACTGATGGTGTTATGTTGCAAAATAAGTAATGTCCAATTAGTGTGACAATAGATATTACATTTATGTTCATAATTTATGGCATATCCTGCCAGCTCTCCACCATGAAGACAGAGTGCATCAACGTGGCTGGAGAAGTTTTAAATTATACCTTACATTTTAAGACCAAGAGGAGGAAGTGTTGGTTTTACATACCTATAGTATGAAGTTGATTCATGCCCTGTCACCTGTAATTGGACATTAGACTAAATCAATATCTGCAATCTGGAGTTTTGGTCTTTTTAAGATATACAGTTAGAGCTTTGCATCTTAAGGTGTGAATTTAGTGTAGTATTTTTGAGTATAGATGAGGAGACTGGCAGATAATCGTCGTTGGGAATATTGTTAATACTTCAGAGAAATTGCTGTAACTCAGTAATGGGACATTGTAGCTCAAAGTGGGCATAAGATGCTTTTATAAATCATAGGAATTGTCTGAAACCATCAAAGGACAACAGATGGAGTAGGCTTGTTTAGTATACGTAAAAGTTCCGTTGAAACAATGTAGAATGTTTGTTGATATAGTTTTGAATTGATGTTTTTAACCCAAGTTATTGAATTTGTCTATTTCTTTCCCCAGTTTATGAGTCCACTCGAGTACAGTTACCTTTTTTTATGTCACTAAAGGTAAGTAGTCGCTGAAGGTAAGACCAAGATATTGGTGGATTTTGCACCATCAGCTTAATATGTTAAGTATTTAAGAGGTAAGTAAATTACTCATTAGACTAAACAAGAGGTTAAATTATCATGATTAAGAATTGATGACAAATTTGGTTACCATATCAGTGGACTTATAAAATTCTTTAGTATAATCAGGCATAGCTGTTTGATGAATCACCCAAATCAATGCATATCAAGGTTTGATTAGCCAGTTAAAATCATTTTGAACTAAAATTGAAAGATGACTCTGACCAAAGTAAGCTTATGCAGTTGTACCGTACACTTACAAATATCAGACAGACATTAACAGTGGTCATGAGATTTCTTGAGATACCTAACTGCCTTTCCTGGTCCAACAAATCAGTACCAGCAACATTGGTTTCACTTGCACACGTTCTGTTTTGGATGAGCCATTGTTCCATTTGTGTAATGTAGTACTGCATATGTGTTGTTTTATTGGTGTCAAGGGTGATGTGATTGTGAGATTGTATGCAGAAGACAGGACATTTGTGCTGTTGGTTGCTGGAGGTCATGCAGGGAGAGATTGAAGATGATTGGATAAAAATTGTATTTGAGAACTCCATTGTAGAGCTGTAGGATTTTAGAGATGAATCTGTTGTGAGTGCTCTTGCCTGGCAGCTGGCAATAAAGTTGGCCAATCGCTTTTTGTCATTGTAGTGGAGATTGGCATCAATTATCTTTTCAGTAAGGATGTGTTAGGGGACATGGTAGATACCAGTACCTCTAGAAACACTATAATGATGCCAGTTTGTTGGGCCCAATCTAAGCCCTATATCAAATCCATTTTTTTCCTAAATCATCCATTTGATAAAATATTCAGATTGTTAATAGACTCTGCTGGCTTGGGTTTATACCACATGTGAAAAGTCTCCTTTGGCAAAACTGTATCATCCAATAGAAAAGTGTACAGTTATATATATGACCTTCATGCTCCAAAGGAGTCCTTCATTATTTTGCTCCATAGTAGTAAACAGCCTCAAAGCTATGGTAGCCCCATAAAAGGGATCCTGGTAATACAAAAATTATATGATGTTGCTGTACTGCGCTTGCTAGAGGGGACGTTTCAAATGAAAAGTCACCTTTGGCAAGGTTGTATCATTGGCAGTACAGTCATGTCAAATGACTGATCATTCGAAAGGAGTCTGTATTTTCCAATTCCTGGAGATGATGTATTCTTAGGCTACAGGAGTCTTTAGAGAGGTCTGAGGAAACACTTGGACTCGTTCATAGAAAGTGGTCCTGAATTCTAGATATAGATATAATAGTTTTTTTTTTTTTTGCCGCTGTCTCCCGTGTTTGTGAGGTAGCGCAAGGAAACAGACGAAAGAAATGGCCCAACCCACCCCCATACACATGTATATACATACATCCACACACGCAAATATACATACCTACACAGCTTTCCATAGTTTACCCCAGACGCTTCAAATGCCCTGATTCAATCCACTGACAGCACGTCAACCCCGGTATACCACATCGATCCAATTCACTCTATTCCTTGCCCTCCTTTCACCCTCCTGCATGTTCAGGCCCCGATCACACAAAATCTTTTTCACTCCATCTTTCCACCTCCAATTTGGTCTCCCACTTCTCCTCGTTCCCTCCACCTTCGACACATATATCCTCTTGGTCAATCTTTCCTCACTCATTCTCTCTATGTGCCCAAACCATTTCAAAACACCCTCTTCTGCTCTCTCAACCACTCTCTTTTTATTTCCACACATCTCTCTTACCCTTACGTTACTTACTCGATCAAACCACCTCACACCACACATTGTCCTCAAACATCTCATTTCCAGCACATCCATCCTCCTGCGCACAACTCTATCCATAGCCCACGCCTCGCAACCATACAACATTGTTGGAACCACTATTCCTTCAAACATACCCATTTTTGCTTTCCGAGATAATGTTCTCGACTTCCACACATTCTTCAAGGCTCCCAGGATTTTCACCCCCTCCCCCACCCTATGATCCACTTCCGCTTCCATGGTTCCATCCACTGCCAGATCCACTCTCAGATATCTAAAACACTTTACTTCCTCCAGTTTTTCTCCATTCAAACTTACCTCCCAGTTGACTTGACCCTCAACCCTACTGTACCTAATAACCTTGCTCTTATTCACATTTACTCTTAACTTTCTTCTTTCACACACTTTACCAAACTCAGTCACCAGCTTCTGCAGTTTCTCACATGAATCAGCCACCAGCGCTGTATCATCAGCAAACAACTGACTCACTTCCCAAGCTCTCTCATCCCCAACAGACTTCATACTTGCCCCTCTTTCCAAAACTCTTGTATTTACCTCCCTAACAACCCCATCCATAAACAAATTAAACAACCATGGAGACATCACACACCCCTGCCGCAAACCTACATTCACTGAGAACCAATCACTTTCCTCTCTTCCTACACGTACACATGCCTTACATCCTCGATAAAAACTTTTCACTGCTTCTAACAACTTTCCTCCCACACCATATATTCTTAATACCTTCCACAGAGCATCTCTATCAACTCTATCATATGCCTTCTCCAGATTCATAAATGCTACATACAAATCTATTTGCTTTTCTAAGTATTTCTCACATACATTCTTCAAAGCAAACACCTGATCCACACATCCTCTACCACTTCTGAAACCACACTGCTCTTCCCCAATCTGATGCTCTGTACATGCCTTCACCCTCTCAGTCAATACCCTCCCATATAATTTACCAAGAATACTCAACAAACTTATACCTCTGTGATTTGAGCACTCACTCTTATCCCCTTTGCCTTTGTACAATGGCACTATGCACGCATTCCGCCAACCCTCAGGCACCTCACCATGAGTCATACATACATTAAGTAACCTTACCAACCAGTCAACAATACAGTCACCCCCTTTTTTAATAAATTCCACTGCAATACCATCCAAACCTGCTGCCTTGCCGGCTTTTATCTTCCGCAAAGCTTTTACTACCTCTTCTCTGTTTACCAAATCATTTTCCCTAACCCTCTCACTTTGCGCACCACCTTGACCAAAACACCCTATATCTGCCACTCTATCATCAAACACATTCAACAAACCTTCAAAATACTCACTCCATCTCCTTCTCACATCACCACTACTTGTTATCACCTCCCCATTTGCGCCCTTCACTGAAGTTCCCATTTGCTCCCTTGTCTTACGCACTTTATTTACCTCCTTCCAGAACATCTTTTTATTCTCCCTAAAATTTAATGATACTCTCTCACCCCAACTCTCATTTGCCCTTTTTTTCACCTCTTGCACCTTTCTCTTGACCTCCTGTCTCTTTCTTTTATACATCTCCCACTCAATTGCATTTTTTCCCTGCAAAAATTGTCCAAATGCCTCTCTTCTCTTTCACTAATAATCTTACTTCTTTATCCCACCACTCACTACCCTTTCTAATCAACCCACCTCCCACTCTTCTCATGCCACAAGCATCTTTTGTGCAGTCCATCACTGATTCCCTAAATACATCCCATTCCTCCCCCACTCCCCTTACTTCCATTGTTCTCACCTTTTTCCATTCTGTTCTCAGTCTCTCCTGGTACTTCCTCACACAAGTCTCCTTCCCAAGCTCACTTACTCTCACCACCCTCTTCACCCCAACATTCACTCTTCTTTTCTGAAAACCCATACAAAGCTTCACCTTAGCCTCTACAGGATAATGATCAGACATCCCTCCAGTTGCACCTCTCAGCACATTAACATCCAAAAGTCTCTCTTTCGCACGCCTGTCAATTAACACGTAATCCAATGACGCTCTCTGGCCATCTCTCCTACTTACATACGTATACTTATGTATATCTCGCTTTTTAAACCAGGTATTCCCAATCACCAGTCCTTTTTCAGCCCATAAATCTACAAGCTCTTCACCATTTCCATAATTTACAATTATAGTATTGATAATAATAGTAATATCCACTTGCTTGTAAGATATTAGGTGATGTGAAAATATTTATAGTTGCATGTTCTGTAGTTAAGACCTTTGCACCAGCTACAACATAATTATGAATTTGATGATTATAGCTGGTATTGTTTAGATAGAAGACTTTATGTTTATAGTTATTGGAAAGGAATTAATCGATCCACCATCATATTTCACTTTCATTATAGTTGATTTTCACATCTTAGTTGAACTGAAATGCATTTTCACTGGAAAGAGGGTATCGGTATCCATCATTGATAACATTAGAATGTCATGCTATTTAGTGCTTTATGATATTTGAATTTATCCTGGAAAATTTATTTTGAATTCCAGTGTATAATTTGCATGAAACTATTTTTCAGAATTTCCAAGAACTTAGAAAAATATGAAGAATGGACCAGATTGTTGAATGTGGAGGAATTCATAATGGCAAACACTTCCATGGTGAGCATTAAACACTAGTACTGGCCTGTTGTGCTTGCTGGTTTTCACTTTAAAGAAAAAGATGATAAAAGAAATTACGAACAGGTCTTGTAGGATGCTGATTGCGTAGAAGATTTTGTAAAGATATATCTTTTATTTCAAGTAATCTGTTGGCCTTTCATGTTTACAGATAGATATGATAGGTTTTTCATTGTGGTCAGACAAGGGAGTAAAAAAAAAGATTTCTTAGATATTAGAGTTTTAAAGCTGAGAAAGATTTTTAGACACTTTATATGTTTTCAGGAACCTTCTGCACTAAAAGAGGCATACAACTCCATAGGGAATGGTGCTGAAAGTCTCTCAGTGACCGCTTCACCCAGGGCAAAGTGTCCAAGGAATACTAAAATTGCCTCAAGGAAACAATCTGCATATACTGTAAGTTATTTGTTTGGTAGGTTTATATTTTGTGCTCCTTTGCATCATAACATACTTTCATTAATCTTTTTTTGTGTTCAATTTATTCTATCATCTATGCAACCCTAAGGCTCCTTCCATGGAGCTCCTGCAGTTTAATCAAGAGCAGGAAAATGATATACAGCTTTGTGGTGAAAAGTGAGGTGAGTATATCTTGGGGAGAGGCATGTGGAGAGGAAATGTATGAAGATGTTGATTATATAGTAGTTAGGACTGAGAAGTTTTATTTTTATGAATTGTATTCCTTGGGTGTTATCATTACCCACGAAAGGTGGGGGATGGGCAGATAAGAAAGGGTAGTGAGTGGTGGAATGAAGAAGTAAAGTTGCTAGTGAATGAGAAAAGACAGGCATTTGGGTGGTATTTACAAGGAAGGAGTGCAAATTATTTGGAGATGCATAAGAGAAAGTGTCATGAGGTCGAGGACAAGAATCAAATGCTCTGTTTAATCATTTTAAAGATTATGACCATTGTATTAACTGGAGTAATGATAATTCACTTATTAACTGTAACTCCTTTGTCATAAGAAATATTAGTGAATCTTCTCTTGTTGAATATACAAAAAATTATAATATTGATATTAGTGTGGGTCTATACAAACTGGATAGCTTTGTCATAAGCAAAATTTGTAAACAGTTCCCTTTCTTGTCAACTTAATAGAAAATCTATTAAATTTGGTAAGGCTCTTTCTGTTATCGTATCTCCTTACCACCCAAATCCATGTCAAAGATAATATTTTTCTGTTAACATTTTATGGTTTGCATTCATTAGGTTCATTTGGCAGTTCCCTTAGCTTATCACACAACTTGCATTTGGCGAGTCTGTAGCATCAAGTAGCTTTCTGATACACTTCCTTTTAGCCTGGAAGATGTTCTTCATCCAGTCCAAAAATCATCATAGTCTCTTGTCTTTTCTGTTGACCTCGCTTTGCGCCATATCTCTTAGTTGCGGTTATCCCCTGTAGTCACAGTTTGTCCTCATTCTTTGTTCAGATTAAGATTCTGCATTTTTGATATTTTACTGCGATGTAATTTTGATGTCTACTTTCCATTTTGGTTTGTGAAAGGTGAAGAGAAATTATAGTAGAAGACATTGATATAAGATATTTGTTGAGCTTTTAAACCATAGATATTATAACTTGTGTTTGTGGATGTTGCATCCTTAAGTATTATGACAACAGTCTTTTGGATATTTTAGTAAAATGAGTTTAAAAGAAACTCAGGAACACTTGAAGTGATCATATCCTCAGAAATCTTTACTTTTTATGATTTCAGACATCTTTACGACAAAGAAAGACAGCTACATCTGTGGCAGGACGTAAAAGAAGAAGTGAAACTCCACTAGATGAACATCTGCTTAATACAGTAAGTTTTCAGTATTATGGTTACCTCCCCTGAATCCTTGATAAACTTTTTTCCATATTAGCACTGCAGCTTATACTATATCCAGAGTTTCTCGCTCAGTATTGATTTTCTTTATACATTTTTGCCATTTCTTGCATTAGCAAGCTAGTATTAAGAACAGAGGCTGAGCCTTTGAGGGAATATCCTCATGGCCCCTTTCTTTGTTCCTACTTTTGGAAAATTAAAAGTCGGGAGGGGAAGATTTCCACACACACACACACACACACACACACACACACACACACACCCCGTCGCCTTCTGCGACACGTAGGGAATATGTGGGAAGTATTCTTTCTCCCCTATCCCCAGATACTTAATAAAAGCATGAGAACAAAAACTTTCCTCAGAAAGATTTAGAGATACTCCCTGTGTTCCTTTTTATCCTTCACCACCAGAAGGAATGGAACAGCTTCAGTATTTTGATTACTGTAAAGATCTGCTCGTGCCTTTCTCCTTATAATGTTAGTTATTATACCTATCTTGTTAAGGAAGAAAACTGTGTACTGTATATAATTTCTCTCTCTCTCTCTCTCTCTCTCTCTCTCTCTCTCTCTCTACATATCTTGCTTGTTTCATGGCAATGTTGTTTGCCACTGCCACACTTGATTTTAGTTGTCCATCTTGGGTTCATTCAGAATGGTTTTAAACCAACCCCTGTTCTTATTAAGAATCTACATTCTTGTCATTGTCCTCTCACTTTTATACTGTGTGGTTATAGGCTTTTATGATGTAATTGTGTGGTTTTGTGCATATGAGAGAATGTTTACATTATGCTTTATGGGGGGTTTGAGGTAGGTCATATTGGAGGAGATCAGTTATAAAGCAAATGAGTTGATATGGAAAATCATTAAAAGGTATTTTTCACTGGATATTAGTAGCTGAAAGTGAGGTATTACCTAAGATATACAATGACATCATGAGACTTTTTGAATGCTATAATGTTTTAAGTTATTGAAATTCACGAACCTCATAATGTACGTACTACCTGCTGAGAAAGTTTTACATGTATGATTTCAGACAACTTTTCGACCAAGATACACAGCTACAACTAAAGCAGAAGATGAAATTAAATGTGAAGTTCCAGCGGATGAACATGTACTTGATACTGTAAGTTTCTCATGATATATTTGCACTAACAATACTAAAAGGATAAAACAACTCTATCTCCTGAAAAATTCAGCAAGATATGCTTAATGTTCCTTTCGAGCCTTTAACATTAGAGGGAATCCAACATCTTCAGTAACATGATTGTTTTGTATAGATTCTGCATGCATCAGTCTTCTTTTAGTTTTGGATAAGACATCCATCATGATGAAAACAGTATATATATAATCTCATATTGCATTTCTTGCTTTTTTCATAATATTGTTGCCTCACATGATTTGCATAGTTGTCCATCTGGGTTCATCCAGAACTGTTTTAACCCATCCTTTGTTCTTCATAAGAATCTTTATTTTCACCATCATACATTTATCCTGGTTTAAAAAGCGAGATATACATAAGTATACTTATGTAAGTAGGAGAGATGGCCAGAGAGCGTTATTGGATTACGTGTTAATTGACAGGCGTGCGAAAGAGAGACTTTTGGATGTTAATGTGCTGAGAGGTGCAACTGGAGGGATGTCTGATCATTATCTTGTGGAGGCTAAGGTGAAGATTTGTATGGGTTTTCAGAAGGGAAGAGTGAATGTTGGGGTGAAGAGGGTGGTGAGAGTAAGTGAGCTTGAGGAGACCTGTGTGAGGAAGTACCAGGAGAGACTGAGTACAGAATGGAAAAAGGTGAGAACAATGGAAGTAAGGGGAGTGGGGGAGGAATGGGATGTATTTAGGGAATCAGTGATGGATTGCGCAAAAGATGCTTGTGGCATGAGAAGAGTGGGAGGTGGGTTGATTAGAAAGGGTAGTGAGTGGTGGGATGAAGAAGTAAGAGTATTAGTGAAAGAGAAGAGAGAGGCATTTGGACGATTTTTGCAGGGAAAAAATGCAATTGAGTGGGAGATGTATAAAAGAAAGAGACAGGAGGTCAAGAGAAAGGTGCAAGAGGTGAAAAAAAGGGCAAATGAGAGTTGGGGTGAGAGAGTATCATTAAATTTTAGGGAGAATAAAAAGATGTTCTGGAAGGAGGTAAATAAAGTGCGTAAGACAAGGGAGCAAATGGGAACTTCAGTGAAGGGCGCAAATGGGGAGGTGATAACAAGTAGTGGTGATGTGAGAAGGAGATGGAGTGAGTATTTTGAAGGTTTGTTGAATGTGTTTGATGATAGAGTGGCAGATATAGGGTGTTTTGGTCGAGGTGGTGTGCAAAGTGAGAGGGTTAGGGAAAATGATTTGGTAAACAGAGAAGAGGTAGTGAAAGCTTTGCGGAAGATGAAAGCCGGCAAGGCAGCAGGTTTGGATGGTATTGCAGTGGAATTTATTAAAAAAGGGGGTGACTGTATTGTTGACTGGTTGGTAAGGTTATTTAATGTATGTATGACTCATGGTGAGGTGCCTGAGGATTGGCGGAATGCGTGCATAGTGCCATTGTACAAAGGCAAAGGGGATAAGAGTGAGTGCTCAAATTACAGAGGTATAAGTTTGTTGAGTATTCCTGGTAAATTATATGGGAGGGTATTGATTGAGAGGGTGAAGGCATGTACAGAGCATCAGATTGGGGAAGAGCAGTGTGGTTTCAGAAGTGGCAGAGGATTTGTGGATCAGGTGTTTGCTTTGAAGAATGTATGTGAGAAATACTTAGAAAAGCAAATGGATTTGTATGTAGCATTTATGGATCTGGAGAAGGCATATGATAGAGTTGATAGAGATGCTCTGTGGAAAGTATTAAGAATATATGGTGTGGGAGGAAAGTTGTTAGAAGCAGTGAAAAGTTTTTATCGAGGATGTAAGGCATGTTTACGTGTAGGAAGAGAGGAAAGTGATTGGTTCTCAGTGAATGTAGGTTTGCGCAGGGGTGTGTGATGTCTCCATGGTTGTTTAATTGTTTATGGATGGGGTTGTTAGGGAGGTAAATGCAAGAGTTTTGGAAAGAGGGGCAAGTATGAAGTCTGTTGGGGATGAGAGAGCTTGGGAAGTGAGTCAGTTGTTGTTTGCTGATGATACAGCGCTGGTGGCTGATTCATGTGAGAAACTGCAGAAGCTGGTGACTGAGTTTGGTAAAGTGTGTGGAAGAAGAAAGTTAAGAGTAAATGTGAATAAGAGCAAGGTTATTAGGTACAGTAGGGTTGAGGGTCAAGTCAATTGGGAGGTGAGTTTGAATGGAGAAAAACTGGAGGAAGTAAAGTGTTTTAGATATCTGGGAGTGGATCTGGCAGCGGATGGAACCATGGAAGCGGAAGTGGATCATAGGGTGGGGGAGGGGGCGAAAATTCTGGGAGCCTTGAAGAATGTGTGGAAGTCGAGAACATTATCTCGGAAAGCAAAAATGGGTATGTTTGAAGGAATAGTGGTTCCAACAATGTTGTATGGTTGCGAGGCGTGGGCTATGGATAGAGTTGTGCGCAGGAGGATGGATGTGCTGGAAATGAGATGTTTGAGGACAATGTGTGGTGTGAGGTGGTTTGATCGAGTGAGTAACGTAAGGGTAAGAGAGATGTGTGGAAATAAAAAGAGCGTGGTTGAGAGAGCAGAAGAGGGTGTTTTGAAGTGGTTTGGGCACATGGAGAGGATGAGTGAGGAAAGATTGACCAAGAGGATATATGTGTCGGAGGTGGAGGGAACAAGGAGAAGAGGGAGACCAAATTGGAGGTGGAAAGATGGAGTGAAAAAGATTTTGTGTGATCGGGGCCTGAACATGCAGGAGGGTGAAAGGAGGGCAAGGAATAGAGTGAATTGGAGCGATGTGGTATACCGGGGTTGACGTGCTGTCAGTGGATTGAATCAAGGCATGTGAAGCGTCTGGGGTAAACCATGGAAAGCTGTGTAGGTATGTATATATGCGTGTGTGGACGTATGTATATACATGTGTATGGGGGGGGTTGGGCCATTTCTTTCGTCTGTTTCCTTGCGCTACCTCGCAAACGCGGGAGACAGCGACAAAGTATAATAAAAAAAAAAAAAAAAAAAAAAACATTTATCCTGTGTGGTTCTGGTTGCTGTAAGGTAATTGTGTAGTTGTCTGCATTTGAGAGAACAATTACATTTTGTTTTGTGGGTAATAGAAGGAGGTTGTGAGGGAAGATATTGATATTAAGATGTGTTGAGCTGTAATTCATTAGATATAATTACATTCTTTAGGGATATCAAAATCTGAAAAATGAGGTATGTACTTATGAGATATAACATCAGTCTGGTAGATATGTAGAGTTTGAGTTAAAGAAATTTAGGAACACCTGAGTTTACCTAATACTTAGAAATCTTTGTATGATTTCAGACAACTTTTCGACCAAGAGAGACACTGATGGCAAAACGTAAAAGAAGTGAACCCCCACTGGATCAATATCTGCCTAATGCTGTAAGTTTTTAGATACAGTAATTGCCTTGGAGAGGAGAGATGGCCAGAGAGCATTATTGGATTACGTGTTAATTGACAGGCATGCGAAAGAGAGACTTTTGGATGTTAATGTGCTTAGAGGTGCAACTGGAGGGATGTCTGATCATTATCTTGTGGAGGCTAAGGTGAAGATTTGTATGGGTTTTCAGAAAAGAAGAGTGAATGTTGGGGTGAAGAGGGTGGTGAGAGTAAGTGAGCTTGAGAAGGAGACCTGTGTGAGGAAGTACCAGGAGAGACTGAGTACAGAATGGAAAAAGGTGAGAACAATGGAAGTAAGGGGAGTGGGGGAGGAATGGGATGTATTTAGGGAATCAGTGATGGATTGCGCAAAAGATGCTTGTGGCATGAGAAGAGTGGGAGGTGGGTTGGTTAGAAAGGGTAGTGAGTGGTGGGATGAAGAAGTAAGAGTATTAGTGAAAGAGAAGAGAGAGGCATTTGGACGATTTTTGCAGGGAAAAAATGCAGTTGAGTGGGAGATGTATAAAAGAAAGAGACAGGAGGTCAAGAGAAAGGTGCAAGAGGTGAAAAAAAGGGCAAATGAGAGTTGGGGTGAGAGAGTATCATTAAATTTTAGGGAGAATAAAAAGATGTTCTGGAAGGAGGTAAATAAAGTGCGTAAGACAAGAGAGCAAATGGGAACTTCAGTGAAGGGCGCAAATGGGGAGGTGATAACAAGTAGTGGTGATGTGAGAAGGAGATGGAGTGAGTATTTTGAAGGTTTGTTGAATGTGTTTGATGATAGAGTGGCAGATATAGGGTGTTTTGGTCGAGGTGGTGTGCAAAGTGAGAGGGTTAGGGAAAATGATTTGGTAAACAGAGAAGAGGTAGTGAAAGCTTTGCGGAAGATGAAAGCCGGCAAGGCAGCAGGTTTGGATGGTATTGCAGTGGAATTTATTAAAAAAGGGGGTGACTGTATTGTTGACTGGTTGGTAAGGTTATTTAATGTATGTATGACTCATGGTGAGGTGCCTGAGGATTGGCGGAATGCGTGCATAGTGCCATTGTACAAAGGCAAAGGGGATAAGAGTGAGTGCTCAAATTACAGAGGTATAAGTTTGTTGAGTATTCCTGGTAAATTATATGGGAGGGTATTGATTGAGAGGGTGAAGGCATGTACAGAGCATCAGATTGGGGAAGAGCAGTGTGGTTTCAGAAGTGGTAGAGGATGTGTGGATCAGGTGTTTGCTTTGAAGAATGTATGTGAGAAATACTTAGAAAAGCAAATGGATTTGTATGTAGCATTTATGGATCTGGAGAAGGCATATGATAGAGTTGATAGAGATGCTCTGTGGAAGGTATTAAGAATATATGGTGTGGGAGGAAAGTTGTTAGAAGCAGTGAAAAGTTTTTATCGAGGATGTAAGGCATGTGTACGTGTAGGAAGAGAGGAAAGTGATTGGTTCTCAGTGAATGTAGGTTTGCGGCAGGGGTGTATGATGTCTCCATGGTTGTTTAATTTGTTTATGGATTGGGTTGTTAGGGAGGTAAATACAAGAGTTTTGGAAAGAGGGGCAAGTATGAAGTCTGTTGGGGATGAGAGAGCTTGGGAAGTGAGTCAGTTGTTGTTCGCTGATGATACAGCGCTGGTGGCTGATTCATGTGAGAAACTGCAGAAGCTGGTGACTGAGTTTGGAAAAGTGTGTGGAAGAAGAATGTTAAGAGTAAATGTGAATGAGAGCAAGGTTATTAGGTACAGTAGGGTTGAGGGTCAAGTCAATTGGGAGGTGAGTTTGAATGGAGAAAAACTGGAGGAAGTGAAGTGTTTTAGATATCTGGGAGTGGATCTGGCAGCGGATGGAACCATGGAAGCGGAAGTGGATCATAGGGTGGGGGAGGGGGCGAAAATCCTGGGGGCCTTGAAGAATGTGTGGAAGTCGAGAACATTATCTCGGAAAGCAAAAATGGGTATGTTTGAAGGAATAGTGGTTTCCAACAATGTTGTATGGTTGCGAGGCGTGGGCTATGGATAGAGTTGTGCGCAGGAGGATGGATGTGCTGGAAATGAGATGTTTGAGGACAATGTGTGGTGTGAGGTGGTTTGATCGAGTGAGTAACGTAAGGGTAAGAGAGATGTGTGGAAATAAAAAGAGCGTGGTTGAGAGAGCAGAAGAGGGTGTTTTGAAGTGGTTTGGGCACATGGAGAGGATGAGTGAGGAAAGATTGACCAAGAGGATATATGTGTCGGAGGTGGAGGGAACAAGGAGAAGAGGGAGACCAAATTGGAGGTGGAAAGATGGAGTGAAAAAGATTTTGTGTGATCGGGGCCTGAACATGCAGGAGGGTGAAAGGAGGGCAAGGAATAGAGTGAATTGGAGCGATGTGGTATACCGGGGTTGACGTGCTGTCAGTGGATTGAATCAAGGCATGTGAAGCGTCTGGGGTAAACCATGGAAAGCTGTGTAGGTATGTATATTTGCGTGTGTGGACGTATGTATATACATGTGTATGGGGGGGGGGTTGGGCCATTTCTTTCGTCTGTTTCCTTGCGCTACCTCGCAAACGTGGGAGACAGCGACAAAGTATAATAGAAAAATAATAATAATTGCCTTCACTAGATTCATGATATGATTCTTTCTCTCTAGGGTCAATTTTTCATGTGAGCTCTGAGAGAATCTCCATGATTTCTAGGGAATGGAGGCTTTTAGATGAACCCTCTCACCCTTCGCTGTAACATCTGTGGCTCACTCCACATACACACATTTTGAGTAATGTTTATGTTGTGGCATGGAAGTTGATTGATGAAGACTCAACACTGTATCTATTGTCCTCTATCAAGCATGGTGTATACATGATTTCTTTCTCTTAGCAGTCAGTTTTAGTGTATATAATGTTATAGAATAATCTCTTACTGATAAATATGTGTTAGAAATAATGATTTTTGACTAAAAGTAGCATCACACATGAGATTGTAAATATGCATGGGTGAGTGAAAGACACCAGCAGCCACGCACTTCACCTAGGATATAGGTCTAGGGGGTGCAAGTTTCTCTAAATTAATCAGGTTTCTTTGAATGATTTTGTGAAGCTGTAAGATGTTCAAACACTGGAAGAAGTCTCACATACTTAAAAGTTTTTTAAGCTCTCAGTAAAGACATTGGTATCAGTCTCTTTCTGCAAACTACTAATATTACTGCATCAATGTAGTAAGGTATTGCCCCAATAGAATGACACAAATATATTTACTCCGTTTCAACACTTCCCCTTAATTTTAGCTTTGATTTTTTTTTATCATGTCTCTTACAATGAATGATAGATTACATTTTTCAGACATGTTTTGAACTAAAAGAAGCTAAGGATATAAAACAGGAAGAACCGGAAATTAAAGAGGAAGTGGTAGAAGAATACAGAGAGAAAAATCTTGCAGGTATAGAGGAGATGGTGAATTATAAGATTAAGGAAGAAAAGGTTGAATATGAAATTAAAGAGGAAAAGGTAGAAGATGAAATTAAAGATGAGAAGTTTGAAGTTACAATTGAAGAGGTAAAAGAAGAGCCAATAGAAGAGTGTAAGTTTTGATTATGAGTATTCTATCTCTGAACATGCTTTTCGCACACCAAAATGTTATCAGAATACATGACATTAGAAACATCAAGCATAAGGTGCTTTGCTAAAGATGGTTTTCCCTGTATACCATACTTGCTGAATTAACCTTTCAGAAATGTAGATGATTAGGTTTGTTGTATACTTTCTGAAATTATAATTACTACTTCAATATTTTTCCTCCAAAAGCATGGTTGCACTCTCTTGTCCATTACTAACTCTTTTGTTTATAACATCAGGTAAGGAAAGATGTTTCCCACTTAGAGATAAAAGTTAGCTAAACTTTGTAGATGAAAGAGGTGCTATGAGCTCTGCTAGTGACCTGTCAAGTGTGTGAGGCACAAAGGGCTAAGAAGCAGCACTGAAGTCTACCAAGTATGCCCAGGGAGGATTAAAAGAAATGAGTGATTAAGGGTGATGGCGATGAATGTGAATGGGATGACAGGTGAGAGTAAAAGGAGGAAGATTGTGGAGAAGTTTAAAAGTTGTAGCGTGGAATTATTAGGGATTGGGGAAACCCATATCCTTCGGCAGGGTGTGTGAAGTGAAAATGGAAGTGATGAATGCAAGTTATGGGAGGGTATGATGAACATTGAAGGTGGTAGAGAGAGTGAGCACCAGTTTCACCATTTATAGTGTTTTTCACTGTTTCCTTCACATGTTTGCATTTCTCCTTACTTTTCTTTCTACACTACAGTTGCCCACTGCCAGTGGCCTGTTAAGAGTGAGGCACTGAAGGCTAAGAAGTGACACTGGAGTTCACTTGTTATTGTGACTTTTGTCATAGCCACCCTTTTAAAGAAAGGAGTTCCAGTTGGAACAGGCATTAGAGATATAGATAAATAGAGGAGTATTAAGAATAATAACTTTGCAGAAGATGAAAGCCGGCAAGGCAGCAGGTTTGGATGGTATTGCAGTGGAATTTATTATAAAAGGGGGTGACTGTATTGTTGACTGGTTGGTAAGGTTATTTAATGTATGTATGATTCATGGTGAGGTGCCTGAGGATTGGCGGAATGCTTGCATAGTGCCATTGTACAAAGGCAAAGGGGATAAGAGTGAGTGCTCAAATTACAGAGGTATAAGTTTGTTGAGCATTCTTGGTAAATTATATGGGAGGGTATTGATTGAGAGGGTGAAGGCATGTACAGAGCATCAGATTGGGGAAGAGCAGTGTGGTTTCAGAAGTGGTAGAGGATGTGTGGATCAGGTGTTTGCTTTGAAGAATGTGTGTGAGAAATACTTAGAAAAGCAAATGGATTTGTATGTAGCATTTATGGATCTGGAGAAGGCATATGATAAAGTTGATAGAGATGCTTTGTGGAAGGTATTAAGAATATATGGTGTGGGAGGCAAGTTGTTAGAAGCAGTGAAAAGTTTTTATCGGGATGTAAGGCATGTGTACGTGTAGGAAGAGAGGAAAGTGATTGGTTCTCAGTGAATGTAGGTTTGTGGCAGGGGTGTGTGATATCTCCATGGTTGTTTAATTTGTTTATGGATTGGGTTGTTAGGGAGGTGAATGCAAGAGTTTTGGAAAGAGGGGCAAGTATGCAGTCTGTTGTGGATGAGAGAGCTTGGGAAGTGAGTCAGTTGTTGTTTGCTGATGATACAGCGCTGGTGGCTGATTCATGTGAGAAACTGCAGAAGCTGGTGACTGAGTTTGGTAAAGTGTGTGAAAGAAGAAAGTTAAGAGCAAATGTGAATAAGAGCAAGGTTATTAGGTACAGTAGGGTTGAGGGACAAGTCAATTGGGAGGTAAATTTAAATGGAGAAAAACTGGAGGAAGTAAAGTGTTTTAGATATCTGGGAGTGGATCTAGCAGCGGATGGAACCGTGGAAGTGGAAGTGAATCATAGGGTGGGGGAGGGGGCGAAAATCCTGGGAGCCTTGAAGAATGTGTGGAAGTCGAGAACATTATCTCGGAAAGCAAAAATGGGTATGTTTGAAGGAATAGTGGTTCCAACAATGTTGTATGGTTGCGAGGCGTGGGCTATGGATAGAGTTGTGCGCAGGAGGATGGATGTGCTGGAAATGAGATGTTTGAGGACAATGTGTGGTGTGAGGTGGTTTGATCGAGTAAGTAATGTAATGGTAAGAGTTTTTTTTTTTTTTTGTCGGTCTCCCGCGTTTGCGAGGTAGCGCAAGGAAACAGACGAAAGAAATGGCCCAACCCACCCCCATACACATGTATATACATACGTCCACACACGCAAATATACGTACCTACACAGCCCCCCATGGTTTACCCCAGACGCTTCACATGCCCTGATTCAATCCACTGACAGCACGTCAACCCCGGTATACCACATCGATCCAATTTACTCTCTTCCTTGCCCTCCTTTCACCCTCCTGCATGTTCAGGCCCTGATCACACAAAATCTTTTTCACTCCATCTTTCCACCTCCAATTTGGTCTCCCACTTCTCCTCGTTCCCTCCACCTCCGACACATATATCCTCTTGGTCAGTCTTTCCTCACTCATTCTCCATGTGCCCAAACCAT
Source organism: Panulirus ornatus (assembly GCF_036320965.1). Lineage (NCBI taxonomy): Eukaryota > Metazoa > Arthropoda > Malacostraca > Decapoda > Palinuridae > Panulirus > Panulirus ornatus. The sequence goes on from NC_092274.1 coordinate 6,026,140, forward strand.
TTCAAAACACCCTCTTCTGCTCTCTCAACCACGCTCTTTTTATTTCCACACATCTCTCTTACCCTTACGTTACTTACTCGATCAAAGTAAAGGTAAGAGAGATGTGGGGAAATAAAAAGAGCGTGGTTGAGAGAGTAGAAGCGGGTGTTTTGAAATGGTTTGGTCACATGGAGAGAATGAGTGAGGAAAGATTGACCAAGAGGATATATGTGTCGGAGGTGGAGGAAATGAGGAGAAGTGGGAGACCAAATTGGAGGTGGAAAGATGGAGTGAAAAAGATTTTGAGTGATCGGGGCCTGAACATGCAGGAGGGTGAAAGGCGTGCGAGGAATAGAGTGAATTGGAACAATGTGGTATACCAGGGTTGACGTGCTGTCAATGGATTGAACCAGGGCATGTGAAGCATCTGGGGTAAACCATGGAAAGTTCTATGGGGCCTGGGTGTGGAAAGGGAGCTGTGGTTTCAGTGCATTATTACATGACAGCTAGAGACTGAGTGTGAATGAATGGGGCCTTTGTTGTCTTTTCCTAGCACTACCTCTCACACATGAGGGGGAGGGGGTTGTTATTCCATGTGTGGCGAGGTGGCGATGGGAATGAATAGAGGCAGACAGTATGAATTATGTACATGTGTATATATGTATATGTCTGTGTGTGTATATATATGTGTACATTGAGATGTATAGGTATGTATATTTGCGTGTGTGGACGTGTATGTATATACATGTGTATATGGGTGGGTTGGGCCATTCTTTCGTCTGGTAAAAAGAAAAAAAAAAGAGTTTGACTCGACAAGAAAATGGAATTCTGCTCAGCAAGAAAACGTGAGGATTTTTGGATGGTGAGGTTTTCTTCATTGGTTTGCTAAATTGGTAAACAACCACCATCATTTAAACCAAGCACATAATGACATTTAAACCTTGCCACATTGCTAACCATTTAACTTTTGATGTCCCACATACTGTTTACTCCAGGCATACACCCGGTGACTCCAGTTCTTCACCCTCAATTCTTTCTTCCCTCTGTTGTCCTTCCCCTGATATCTTTGGAGATCACTTTTTCTGTACTGTTGAATTTAGAATCACTCTCTTTAGTCTCATTTTATATCCAAGTATAGTAGATTGCTGTTATGGTTATCCATACCCTACAAAATTCAGCTTATTCACACTGTAGAATAGCAGGGTGATGCCTACATAGTAGCAGGCATGACATCATCCCATGGGTAACTGAGGCTTTAGGATTTTTCTACTGGCTAGAGTTGCTGCCTGCCTGCCTGTCTCCAAACATATGGTAGTATCATCTCAGATGAGGAGTAGTAGCTTAACCTGTGTTTTACATAAGAAAGTTTTCAGATGTGTGCATGCTGTTGCAAGCCTGTCTGGCTGTGGAATGGAAAGTAGATGTCTTTTTCTTGAATTCTATATGTTACCCTGATGCCATGATGCATAAGAAGGCGCAGTCTTATGCCAGTGGATAAGGATTTTTTTTATATACTTATTTGCCATTTCCTGTGTTAGCGAGGTAGCAGCAAGAACAGAGGATAAGGATTATAATGGCTAATACAGTCATTCAGATTACTTACTTCTTTACAGAGGTGTAAGGGTAGTGCTTGGTTAGGTGGACTCAGAGTAATAATGGAATGCAGGAAAAGTGGCAACAAAGAGAAGCTAGAGGACACCTGAGTTAACATGTGAGAGTTGAGTTAAATTTAATGGAAAATTGAGTGCTAATGTTAGTAATTGTAATTCTATAATGTATATTTTTCTTTTTCTTTCGTACTTGTTCACCATTTCCCATGTTAGTGAGGTATACCAGGAACAGATGAAGGAAAGTACTTGTTCACCATTTCCCATGTTGGTGAGGTAGTACCAGGAACAGACGTAGAAAAGTCCTCATTTTTTCACATCGATTCACTAGCTGTCATATGTACTGCACCAAAACCACAGCCATCTATCCACAGCCAGGGCCTACAGACCTTTCCCTGATTTTCCCTAGCTGCATCTTAAACTCTGGTTCTATCCGCTTACAGCATGTCAACTCTTGTATACCATATCACTCGATTCACTCTACCCCATTTGCCTTTCAGCATCTTACATGTTCAGGCCCCAGTTACTTAAAATTTGGTTCACTCCATCCTTCCATCTTCAATTCGGACTCCTCCCTCTCCTTGTCCATTCCATTTCTGACACTTATTTTCTTTGTAATGTGTATATTTTTTGTCTTTTTTTTTCCAGATGAAGTCCCACGCACCCATGAGCCAGTACAGGTGAGTGGTATATGTCTATACTGGAAAGGGTAAATGATTTATGCTGAAGTCATAAACAGACATAGAGCCCACATGAATTAAAAGGTGAGGCTTTCCCTTCCTTATTGTTATGATCATGGCAGTTATTAAAGATAAGTTAGATATAATGATTAGGAATTGTTACGGTGTTGTAAGCAGTTCACCAGATCAACAAAGTGTGTGCGTGAAATGTATTTTTGTATGCCATAATATTTGTAGATTTATGTGCTGAAAAAGGACTGGTGATTGGGAATACCTCGGTTTAAAAAGCGAGATATACATAAGTATACGTATGTAAGTAGGAGAGATGGCCAGAGAGCGTCACTGGATTACGTGTTAATTGACAGGCACGCGAAAGAGAGACTTTTGGATGTTAATGTGCTGAGAGGTGCAACTGGAGGGATGTCTGATCATTTGCAGAAGATGAAAGCGGCAAGGCAGCAGGTTTGGATGGTATTGCAGTGGAATTTATTAAAAAAGGGGGTGACTGTATTGTTGACTGGTTGGTAAGGTTATTTAATGTATGTATGATTCATGGTGAGGTGCCTGAGGATTGGCGGAATGCTTGCATAGTGCCATTGTACAAAGGCAAAGGGGATAAGAGTGAGTGCTCAAATTACAGAGGTATAAGTTTGTTGAGCATTCTTGGTAAATTATATGGGAGGGTATTGATTGAGAGGGTGAAGGCATGTACAGAGCATCAGATTGGGGAAGAGCAGTGTGGTTTCAGAAGTGGTAGAGGATGTGTGGATCAGGTGTTTGCTTTGAAGAATGTGTGTGAGAAATACTTAGAAAAGCAAATGGATTTGTATGTAGCATTTATGGATCTGGAGAAGGCATATGATAAAGTTGATAGAGATGCTTTGTGGAAGGTATTAAGAATATATGGTGTGGGAGGCAAGTTGTTAGAAGCAGTGAAAAGTTTTTATCGGGATGTAAGGCATGTGTACGTGTAGGAAGAGAGGAAAGTGATTGGTTCTCAGTGAATGTAGGTTTGCGGCAGGGGTGTGTGATATCTCCATGGTTGTTTAATTTGTTTATGGATTGGGTTGTTAGGGAGGTGAATGCAAGAGTTTTGGAAAGAGGGGCAAGTATGCAGTCTGTTGTGGATGAGAGAGCTTGGGAAGTGAGTCAGTTGTTGTTTGCTGATGATACAGCGCTGCTGGCTGATTCATGTGAGAAACTGCAGAAGCTGGTGACTGAGTTTGGTAAAGTGTGTGAAAGAAGAAAGTTAAGAGTAAATGTGAATAAGAGCAAGGTTATTAGGTACAGTAGGGTTGAGGGACAAGTCAATTGGGAGGTAAATTTAAATGGAGAAAAACTGGAGGAAGTAAAGTGTTTTAGATATCTGGGAGTGGATCTAGCAGCGGATGGAACCGTGGAAGTGGAAGTGAATCATAGGGTGGGGGAGGGGGCGAAAATCCTGGGAGCCTTGAAGAATGTGTGGAAGTCGAGAACATTATCTCGGAAAGCAAAAATGGGTATGTTTGAAGGAATAGTGGTTCCAACAATGTTGTATGGTTGCGAGGCGTGGGCTATGGATAGAGTTGTGCGCAGGAGGATGGATGTGCTGGAAATGAGATGTTTGAGGACAATGTGTGGTGTGAGGTGGTTTGATCGAGTAAGTAATGTAATGGTAAGAGTTTTTTTTTTTTTTTTGTCGGTCTCCCGCGTTTGCGAGGTAGCGCAAGGAAACAGACGAAAGAAATGGCCCAACCCACCCCCATACACATGTATATACATACGTCCACACACGCAAATATACGTACCTACACAGCCCCCCATGGTTTACCCCAGACGCTTCACATGCCCTGATTCAATCCACTGACAGCACGTCAACCCCGGTATACCACATCGATCCAATTTACTCTCTTCCTTGCCCTCCTTTCACCCTCCTGCATGTTCAGGCCCTGATCACACAAAATCTTTTTCACTCCATCTTTCCACCTCCAATTTGGTCTCCCACTTCTCCTCGTTCCCTCCACCTCCGACACATATATCCTCTTGGTCAGTCTTTCCTCACTCATTCTCCATGTGCCCAAACCATTTCAAAACACCCTCTTCTGCTCTCTCAACCACGCTCTTTTTATTTCCACACATCTCTCTTACCCTTACGTTACTTACTCGATCAAAGTAAAGGTAAGAGAGATGTGGGGAAATAAAAAGAGCGTGGTTGAGAGAGTAGAAGCGGGTGTTTTGAAATGGTTTGGTCACATGGAGAGAATGAGTGAGGAAAGATTGACCAAGAGGATATATGTGTCGGAGGTGGAGGAAATGAGGAGAAGTGGGAGACCAAATTGGAGGTGGAAAGATGGAGTGAAAAAGATTTTGAGTGATCGGGGCCTGAACATGCAGGAGGGTGAAAGGCGTGCGAGGAATAGAGTGAATTGGAACAATGTGGTATACCAGGGTTGACGTGCTGTCAATGGATTGAACCAGGGCATGTGAAGCATCTGGGGTAAACCATGGAAAGTTCTATGGGGCCTGGGTGTGGAAAGGGAGCTGTGGTTTCAGTGCATTATTACATGACAGCTAGAGACTGAGTGTGAATGAATGGGGCCTTTGTTGTCTTTTCCTAGCACTACCTCTCACACATGAGGGGGAGGGGGTTGTTATTCCATGGGTGGCGATGGGAATGAATAGAGGCAGACAGTATGAATTATGTACATGTGTATATATGTATATGTCTGTGTGTGTATATATATGTGTACATTGAGATGTATAGGTATGTATATTTGCGTGTGTGGACGTGTATGTATATACATGTGTATATGGGTGGGTTGGGCCATTCTTTCGTCTGGTAAAAAGAAAAAAAAAAGAGTTTGACTCGACAAGAAAATGGAATTCTGCTCAGCAAGAAAACGTGAGGATTTTTGGATGGTGAGGTTTTCTTCATTGGTTTGCTAAATTGGTAAACAACCACCATCATTTAAACCAAGCACATAATGACATTTAAACCTTGCCACATTGCTAACCATTTAACTTTTGATGTCCCACATACTGTTTACTCCAGGCATACACCCGGTGACTCCAGTTCTTCACCCTCAATTCTTTCTTCCCTCTGTTGTCCTTCCCCTGATATCTTTGGAGATCACTTTTTCTGTACTGTTGAATTTAGAATCACTCTCTTTAGTCTCATTTTATATCCAAGTATAGTAGATTGCTGTTATGGTTATCCATACCCTACAAAATTCAGCTTATTCACACTGTAGAATAGCAGGGTGATGCCTACATAGTAGCAGGCATGACATCATCCCATGGGTAACTGAGGCTTTAGGATTTTTCTACTGGCTAGAGTTGCTGCCTGCCTGCCTGTCTCCAAACATATGGTAGTATCATCTCAGATGAGGAGTAGTAGCTTAACCTGTGTTTTACATAAGAAAGTTTTCAGATGTGTGCATGCTGTTGCAAGCCTGTCTGGCTGTGGAATGGAAAGTAGATGTCTTTTTCTTGAATTCTATATGTTACCCTGATGCCATGATGCATAAGAAGGCGCAGTCTTATGCCAGTGGATAAGGATTTTTTTTATATACTTATTTGCCATTTCCTGTGTTAGCGAGGTAGCAGCAAGAACAGAGGATAAGGATTATAATGGCTAATACAGTCATTCAGATTACTTACTTCTTTACAGAGGTGTAAGGGTAGTGCTTGGTTAGGTGGACTCAGAGTAATAATGGAATGCAGGAAAAGTGGCAACAAAGAGAAGCTAGAGGACACCTGAGTTAACATGTGAGAGTTGAGTTAAATTTAATGGAAAATTGAGTGCTAATGTTAGTAATTGTAATTCTATAATGTATATTTTTCTTTTTCTTTCGTACTTGTTCACCATTTCCCATGTTAGTGAGGTATACCAGGAACAGATGAAGGAAAGTACTTGTTCACCATTTCCCATGTTGGTGAGGTAGTACCAGGAACAGACGTAGAAAAGTCCTCATTTTTTCACATCGATTCACTAGCTGTCATATGTACTGCACCAAAACCACAGCCATCTATCCACAGCCAGGGCCTACAGACCTTTCCCTGATTTTCCCTAGCTGCATCTTAAACTCTGGTTCTATCCGCTTACAGCATGTCAACTCTTGTATACCATATCACTCGATTCACTCTACCCCATTTGCCTTTCAGCATCTTACATGTTCAGGCCCCAGTTACTTAAAATTTGGTTCACTCCATCCTTCCATCTTCAATTCGGACTCCTCCCTCTCCTTGTCCATTCCATTTCTGACACTTATTTTCTTTGTAATGTGTATATTTTTTGTCTTTTTTTTTCCAGATGAAGTCCCACGCACCCATGAGCCAGTACAGGTGAGTGGTATATGTCTATACTGGAAAGGGTAAATGATTTATGCTGAAGTCATAAACAGACATAGAGCCCACATGAATTAAAAGGTGAGGCTTTCCCTTCCTTATTGTTATGATCATGGCAGTTATTAAAGATAAGTTAGATATAATGATTAGGAATTGTTACGGTGTTGTAAGCAGTTCACCAGATCAACAAAGTGTGTGCGTGAAATGTATTTTTGTATGCCATAATATTTGTAGATTTATGTGCTGAAAAAGGACTGGTGATTGGGAATACCTCGTTTAAAAAGCGAGATATACATAAGTATACGTATGTAAGTAGGAGAGATGGCCAGAGAGCGTCACTGGATTACGTGTTAATTGACAGGCACGCGAAAGAGAGACTTTTGGATGTTAATGTGCTGAGAGGTGCAACTGGAGGGATGTCTGATCATTATCTTGTGGAGGCTAAGGTGAAGATTTGTATGGGTTTTTAGAAAAGAAGAGTGAATGTTGGGATGAAGAGGGTGGTGAGAGTAAGTGAGCTTGGGAAGGAGACTTGTGTGAGGAAGTACCAGGAGAGACTGAGTACAAAATGGAAAAAGGTGAGAACAATGGAAGTAAGGGGAGTGGGGGAGGAATGGGATGTATTTAGGGAATCAGTGATGGATTGCGCAAAAGATGCTTGTGGCATGAGAAGAGTGGGAGGTGGGTTGATTAGAAAGGGTAGTGAGTGGTGGGATGAAGAAGTAAGATTATTAGTGAAAGAGAAGAGAGAGGCATTTGGGCAATTTTTGCAGGGAAAAAATGCAATAGAGTGGGAGATGTATAAAAGAAAGAGACAGGAGGCCAAGAGAAAGGTGCAAGAGGTGAAAAAGAGGGCAAATGAGAGTTGGGGTGAGAGAGTATCATTAAATTTTAGGGAAAATAAAAAGATGTTCTGGAAGGAGGTAAATAAAGTGCGTAAGACAAGGGAGTAAATGGGAACTTCAGTGAAGGGCGCAAATGGGGAGGTGATAACAAGTAGTTGTGATGTGAGAAGGAGATGGAGTGAGTATTTTGAAGGTTTGTTGAATGTGTTTGATGATAGAGTGGCAGATATAGGGTGTTTTGGTCGAGGTGGTGTGCAAAGTGAGAGGGTTAGGGAAAATGATTTGGTAAACAGAGAAGAGGTAGTAAAAGCTTTGCGGAAGATGAAAGCCAGCAAGGCAGCAGGTTTGGATGGTATTGCAGTGGAATTTATTAAAAAAGGGGGTGACTGTATTATTGACTGGTTGGTAAGGTTATTTAATGTATGTATGACTCATGGTGAGGTGCCTGAGGATTGGCGGAATGCGTGCATAGTGCCATTGTACAAAGGCAAAGGGGATAAGAGTGAGTGCTCAAATTACAGAGGTATAAGTTTGTTGAGTATTCCTGGTAAATTATATGGGAGGGTATTGATTGAGAGGGTGAAGGCATGTACAGAGCATCAGATTGGGGAAGAGCAGTGTGGTTTCAGAAGTGGTAGAGGATGTGTGGATCAGGTGTTTGCTTTGAAGAATGTATGTGAGAAATACTTAGAAAAGCAAATGGATTTGTATGTAGCATTTATGGATCTGGAGAAGGCATATGATAGAGTTGATAGAGATGCTCTGTGGAAGGTATTAAGAATATATGGTGTGGGAGGCAAGTTGTTATAAGCAGTGAAAAGTTTTTATCGAGGATGTAAGGCATGTGTACGTGTAGGAAGAGAGGAAAGTGATTGGTTCTCAGTGAATATAGGTTTGTGGCAGGGGTGTGTGATGTCTCCATGGTTGTTTAATTTGTTTATGGATGGGGTTGTTAGGGAGATGAATGCAAGAGTTTTGGAAAGAGGGGCAAGTATGAAGGCTGTTGGGGATGAGAGAGCTTGGGAAGTGAGTCAGTTGTTGTTCGCTGATGATACAGTGCTGGTGGCTGATTCATGTGAGAAACTGCAGAAGCTGGTGACTGAGTTTGGTAAAGTGTGTGAAAGAAGAAAGTTAAGAGTAAATGTGAATAAGAGCAAGGTTTTTAGGTACAGTAGGGTTGAGGGTCAAGTCAAATGGGAGGTAAGTTTGATTGGAGAAAAACTGGAGGAAGTAAAGTGTTTTAGATATCTGGGAGTGGATCTGGCAGCGGATGGAACCGTGGAAGCGGAAGTGGATCATAGGGTGGGGGAGGGGGCGAAAATCCTGGGAGCCTTGAAGAATGTGTGGAAGTCGAGAACATTATCTCGGAAAGCAAAAATGGGTATGTTTGAAGGAATAGTGGTTCCAACAATGTTGTTTGGTTGCGAGGCGTGGGCTATGGATAGAGTTGTGCGCAGGAGGATGGATGTGCTGGAAATGAGATGTTTGAGGACAATGTGTGGTGTGAGGTGGTTTGATCGAGTGAGTAACGTAAGGGTAAGAGAGATGTGTGGAAATAAAAAGAGCGTGGTTGAGAGAGCAGAAGAGGGTGTTTTGAAATGGTTTGGGCACATGGAGAGAATGAGTGAGGAAAAATTGACCAAGAGGATATATGTGTCGGAGGTGGAGGGAACGAGGAGAAGTGGGAGACCAAATTGGAGGTGGAAAGATGGAGTGAAAAAGATTTTGTTTGATCGGGGCCTGAACATGCAGGAGGGTGAAAGGAGGGCAAGGAATAGAGTGAATTGGATCGATGTGGTATACCGGGGTTGACGTGCTGTCAGGGGATTGAATCAGGGCATGTGAAGCGTCTGGGGTAAACCATGGAAAAGCTGTGTAGGTATGTATATTTGCGTGTGTGGATGTATGTATATACATGTGTATGGGGGTGGGTTGGGCCATTTCTTTCGTCTGTTTCCTTGCGCTACCTTGCAAACGCGGGAGACAGCAAAAAAAAAAAAAAAAAAAAGTGTCAAGTTATTCCAGGTAGTTAGCTACATTTATTGTCAAAAGATACTTTGGGATTAGGATAGTAGCAGTCAGATATAATGCTCAGATACAATTAATGTGAATGAAGTGGTGATTAATTAGGAACATTTGGTGAAAGTAGTTAGCCTCTCTGCTTGTGACCTGTTAAGGGTAAGGCACTAAAACACTAAGAAGTGGCACTAGAATTCACCAGTTATAGACTTTTGCTATGGCCACCCCTGTAAGGGAGTTCCCAAAGGGAATGGATGTTAGAGATTCAGACATGTACAAATTAATCATTGTTGTAACAATGCTGATCATCAGTAGCTTGCATTCCTGTCTCCCAGGTCAGTAGGATATGTAAGAGATTATGAGACTGGAGAATGTCAGGAACATACTTTGTGCAGATTTAAACATAATGTTGTCATTATTGTAATTTTGGAAGCATGAATTACTGTTGAGGTGAGTAAAGTTTTTAAGAGGCTGAGTGTGAATGAACGTGGCCTTTGTTGTCTTTTTCTAGCGCTACCTCGCGCATGTGCAGGGGGGAGGGGGTGCCATTTCATGTGTGGCGGGGTGACGACAGGAATGGATGAAGGCAGCAAGTATGGATATGTACATGTGTATGTATATGTATGTATACGTTGAATTGTATTGGTGTGTGTAAATGTGTGTGTTTGGGCATTTATGTATATACATGTGTATGTGGGTGGGTTGGGCCATTCTTTCGTGTGTTTCCTTGCGCTACCTTGCTAATGCAGGAGAGAGTGACTTAGTTATTTTATTGTATTTTATTTTGCTTTGTCGCTGTCTCCTGCGTTTGCGAGGTAGCGTAAGGAAACAGACGAAAGAAATGGCCCAACCCACCCCCATACACATGTATATACATACACGTCCACACACGCAAATATACATACCTATACATCTCAATGTACACATATATATACACACACAGACATATACATATATACACATGTACATAATTCATACTGTCTGACTTTATTTATTCCCATCGCCACCTCGCCACACATGGAATAACATCCCCCTCCCCCCTCATGTGTGCGAGGTAGCGCTAGGAAAAGACAACAAAGGCCCCATTCGTTTACACTCAGTCTCTACCTGTCATGTAATAATGCCCGAAACCACAGCTCCCTTTCCACATCCAGGCCCCACAGAACTTTCCATGGTTTACCCCAGACGCTTCACATGCGACTTAGTATAATGACTAAATATATATCTCTTGTTGAAGTATGCTGTGCTGCTCTTGAGGTATGTTAGTTGGTGTGACTGTGTGTTTCTGTGTTAAGAGAGATCTCAGGCTGCATGTCTCAGTCCCAATTTTTCTTAAACCAGAATTGCCTCTGGATGCCACTTTGTGAATTGCATGAAAGACAGAAAACTAGTACTTTTAGGATTGCAGTATTTCTGTCTGTAATCATTTACCACAATATGGGGTTTCCATAAAAAGACAAATACCATTCTTTTGGATTTCACATTTTGCTCAATTGATAATTAAAAAGGTAATGCTTTTGTAATGGTGGGTGTTGCACAGTTAAGTAATTGATTTTGTGGTTTATCTTATGGTTTACAATCATTTAAGACCAAAAATAGGATCATGAAGATAGGACCAAGTGTTTAGTAATTGAGGCAAGAATATATGGACATGTCACAGAGATGGGTTCTAAGTCGTTTAAGTTTGATTAATGTTGATATCATATCTAAAAAACATAAATTGGAGAATAGATACAGAGATTTAAGTCTCTTTATTATATACTCTTAGGATAATCAAGAACTTTTAATCACATTCAAGGCTACACTTTAATGTTTCAATTACATTTGAAGATTTGTTAATGTTTTACTTTGAAAAACTGTTCCAGGAGACTTGTGTGCTGAAGAAGGATGAGAGTGAAGCACCAGAGGAACCAGTTGGCATTGAGGAGATGGATAGGACGAAAGCAACAAAAATAACTTGCCATGAATCATATCAGGGGTGTGTGATAGAAAATATTGGAGTTAGTCAGATTGTTTTACCTCACAACATACAGAAAAAACAACATTCAATCACTTTACAAAAGAGACCTTCTTTATCTCACAGGACAAAGAAAAAACAACAACATGCATTCATTTTAGGAACGAGATCTTCTCAGCCACTATCCAAAGATAGAAGCACCTTTGCTAATGAGCAAGTTGAGCTCAAAAAGTGCTTAGACACTAGAGTCATTGACTCTGGTTTGGCGTGCAGGGTAGAGAAACAGCAGTATGTTGGATATTCATTACCTGAACCAGCTTTTCAGTTACATTCCATAGCTTTGCCTGTCTTTACCCCAGAGCAAGAAAATCAGCTGGAAGAATGTTTTAAAAAGGCAGATGAGTGGTTTAAAGGACTGAAAAGTAGGGATGCTCGAAGGTTAGTATACAATTTTGCTGTTAAATATAACATTAAGCGTTATCCTTCTTGGGACATATATGGAGTAGCTGATAGAAAATGGTTTATGGAATTTCTCAAGAGACATCCAAGTATTTCTGTAAGGAATTCAAGGAGTCGTCGTAATTTGAACACTGATATAGATCGCATTCTAAACACAGTGCCCAAACTTATCAGTGTAACTGTAACAACCCAAGAGAACTCAGAGAACTGTAATGTCAGTAACTCACATAAAGCAGATTCATGTAAATCATCTGGAAGTCAAGAATTTAAAAGTGATAGCTGCAGTTCTGTTTTGAGCACTGATGTTATAGATTGTGTTCAAAAGATATCACCCAAAATTATCAGTATAACTGCAACAACCCACAACAATTCAGAGAACAGTGGTGTCAGTCACTCACAGAAAGAAAATTCACATGAATTATATGGAAGTCAAAAATTAAAAAGCGACAGCTACAATTCATTTTTGAGAGCTGATGGTAAGTATCACCTTCAAAACACTGTGCCCAGACATATCAATGTAACTATAACGACCAAAGATAATTCAAAGAAATGCAGCATTATTCACCCTCCTAATGGAGATTCACATAAAACATCTGGGAGTCAAGAATTAAAAAGTGACAGCAGGAGCTCTGTCTTACGCACTGGTGATATAAAACATATTCAGAAGATATTACCCAATCTAATCAGTGTAAGAACAACAACCCAAGAAAATTCAGAGAAATTCAATGAGAGTCACTCACATAAAAAAGATTCACATAGATTATCTGGGAGTCAAGATTTAAAAGCTGACAGCCGCAGTTCTGCGTTGAGTGCTGATAATGCAAATAACTTTCAAAACACAGCACCCAAGCTTATCAGTGTAACTATAACAACCAAAGATAATGCAAAGAAATGTCGTGTTTATCACTCTTATAAAGAAGGTTCTTATAGATTATCTGGGAGTCAAGAATTCAGAAGTGACACCTGCACTGATAATATAAATTGCCTTCAAAACAAAGTTCCCAAACCTATTAGTGTAACTATAACAACCAAAGATAACTCAAAGACATGTAGTGTTAGTCACTTACATGAAGAATATCCTCATAAATTTTCTGGGAGTCAAGGACTAAAAAATGATAGCTGGTATTTTTCTCGGAATAAAGTTTACCAAATAACCAATTACAAAAAGAATGTGAGTGTCACTAAACACCCAAGTGACACCCAAGAAAATAAGAAGCAAAATAAGAATGTTTTGAATATACCAGCATGTCTAAAAGCAGGAAGTAATGGTAACCAGTTTGGAGTTAATGGAAAAACTATTGTGATGAATAACAAAACTACTTTGATGATGAAAGCGGGAAACGTTGCTGGAGATAACATCTCCCAAATAATTACTACTAAAAGTGATGCTTGCCATGTTAGACATGAATGGCTATTTAACGAAACCCCAAAGGTGGAAAAGGAAGGTGGTATTTTGTTCAATATGCCAGTGTCAGGTATGGATAGGGAAAGTTTGAATGATACTCAGAGTGATATATGTGCTGGTGAAACCGTTTTTGTGGATGTGGAGGAATTAAAGGAAGAAGAGGACAATAAGGAAGAAGACATGTTGGTAAGAAAGTCAGACCCTATATGTTTGTAGGAGTGGGGCATGTTTGGAAAGGAAGAAGTTAGAATTGGAGAGAAAAGAGTTATCATCATAATCATAGATGATGGTGAACTTTTGAAAAGATTGGTTTGTAATGGAAAGACAGATACCATGTGCAGACAAGGAGGTTGGGAAGCACAATCATGGGAAAAGGTAAGGGTTTGATCTTTGTTCAATCTACCATTCATTTCATTGGTTACATTGTGATTAAAACAATACAGTAGATTCACATTGTCATTCAAATATTTTTTCCCTATCCTTGTAATTCTTGTCTTACTTCAAGCAAATAGAATCTTTTTGCCAAAATATTAAGCAGGTTTTGAAAGTTTCTGTTGGTTTTCAGGACCTAGTGATGTGGAGATAGAGATGTACTTCTGTACAAAAAAGCTTAGTTGATGTAAATATATAGATGTACTTGAAAATAAAGCTACAATAAAATTGTATAATGTGTTTGTAAAAGATTATTTTGATAGAAACATGGTGAACAGCCTCTTCATGACTGATAAGATGGAACTGTATGACTTCTTTGTCTGGTGGGGTTGAGTCTGTCTCTCCCTCTTTTTGTCAAACTAAAGCTTGACTTAGGGATGTTTATTTGCTTACCATGCAGCCTTTATGGGAAGTACAGTATGACTTTGCTGTCCTGACTTTGGAGTGGGGTTGAGTATTATCTTACATTTTCCAGGCCTAGGTTACTGGTCTCGTTAGATCTAAGTTACCAGACCATAATTTTCTTTTCATGTTTATTATTATTATTATTATTATTATTATTATTATTATATATATTTTTTTACTGATGCCTGTGACTTGATAACTTCTATCTGTGACTGGTATGTCATAAAGAATTTCAAATTTCCATTAAGTGTAATGTTGGATAATGCAAGATGTTGAAATGGCTTTCTTATTAATAGTTACTAGTTGGTGTGACTGCCAACATATGCAAAAAACTGGCATTGATGAGAAAATCCTTTGTATCAGTCAGCTGAAAGATTATAGAAATTGTGAGAAATGGCCTTTGTTGGCTTTCAAGGCATATGATTGAAAAACTGTTATTTTGGTAATCTTTGAGCTGAATGATTACCAAGAAGCTGTTGTAACGCAGTAAATTGGCCTTTGTTGGGAGGTTCTGCTACCCTTAGATCCTGCCTTTTGATCCTGAGGTACCTTTCATCATAATTTGACACTGCAAGTTCATATATGAGTGCAAGAAACTAAACATACTTTATAAAGCTTTTAGTAAGTAGCCTCAAAATGGCTCTCTAAACCTACATGCTGTACCTTGAAACCTTGCCCAGATGTTAAAGTACCTACAACCAAAATCTGGGGCCCCCTTGGTATTATGGTCATCTGCTACCTACAAGAGAGAGAGGGTACTTACGACTAGAATTTGCCAAAAGTTAAGGTTACTACATGATGCTTACTGCAGGACAGTCAACAAAGAATGAGTCTTGTGAGTTCTGTGTTCTCAGGTGTTATATGTGAGATGGAGAAATTCTGTCTGAGCTGAATTGAATGTCAGAGCCCCACGTTTGTGTGAGACAGAAAGAAGAGACAACTACTTTGGCCAGATGATTGAAATTTGAGAGCCACTGAAGTGTTGGCTCACTGCACTTGACAAGCTCTCTTGAAAGAGATGGAAAGCATGTATTATGACCCCATTTTTCTCTTGAATAATCTCCTTGAATATGCAAACTATATTATTGTGATGTACCTTTTGTATATCAAAAACCTTAGGACATTTTATCTTTGTACTTTATGTTCTGTACTTCATAAAGAAAATTCTTATAAATATTGCTCGATATGGAAGAATGGCTAAGCTTCACAACGATATGACCCACAGGATGTGATGACCTATCAACCAAGCCCTTCATTGTCATGCCTTCATACCTGAGGGTCCTATTGTGCTCAAGGGGTTTAGAAGTAGCCAATTCAGAGAAGCTTTAGATGATTAGTTATCAGCAAGGAACCAGAATACAGACTTGACAGTGCCCAGCCAGTGAGGACAAAGGAAATAGGTAAACCTCTGGCATCCAACATGGGACCAACCAAGGGATATTTAACATCTAGTGTCTTTTGATCGAGATTTCTTAGGGTAAGAACCAAGATGGCATTTAACAAGTAGCTACGTAAGCACTCAGGTGGGCCATAGACAGAGGCAAAGATTTTACTTCATTTACTAACTGTGGACCAAAATGGTAGCATTGAATGAATCTGGTAGGGTCTTATTGGTGTAAAACTGAGATGCATAGAAACACACTTTAAACAACAGCAATGTTTTATTGGGTAGGATATTCAAGATGAGGTAATAGAGGGCAGTGATCTACAGTAAGTGCAGGATTATGGTGAAGAAGAGTCAAAGTAAGGTTGGTTGATTGATACGAGAGAAGCTTGACATGGGCCCTGTGATGCTGGTGGTGGTAGGCATCAGATGAAGCAGGAGTGCGTGGCTGGTGAGTCAATGAGGAGCTTTTGGAGGAGGTGGGTGTGGCATGCATTGCAGCTCCTGGAGTGTGTGGCAGCTGCTGATTTGTGATAGGGAAGCAGGAGGCTCCTGGAGTGTGCAGTGACTGTCGAATACTGCTTGGGTTGCAGGAGGCTCCTGGAGAGGCATTAATGATGCAGGAGCGCTGGTGATGCAGGAGGCTCCTGGAAGGGCATTAGGGATGCAGGAGGCTCCTTGAGAGGCACAAGGGATGCAAGAGTACTGCAGGCATGGCCATGAGTCCATTGTTGTTACTGCTGCTGCTTTTGACAGCCAATGGCAATGTCCCATGCAATTCCTGCCATAGGTGGATGTCAGAGATGAGGAATTACAATAAAACCTGCCAGGAAGATGAAAAATCAGGAGTCATGTTGGGACAGAGATGCCTAAAGGGTGGCTTGAGTCTGGAGTCACATCACCAAGACTTCAGGTACTGGAGTGGTAAATTTGTTGTCTCATGGTGAGCTAACTGCCAGACTGACTTCTTATGATGATGCCTGGGTATTCAAGAGGCAGTGAAGTCATGCCTGAGAGGTAGCTATTTCGAAAGGGAATTAGAGACGTTGAAACTGAATGTAGCAAGCTTCTTATGGAAAGGGTCAGGTCATCTGTGATTACAGAGGCAGCTTTTGATGTGCTAAGGGCAACATTGAGTGTGGGTGTCAGGGATTAATACTGCAGGTGCAGATGTGTAGGATGGCCCACCAAACAGATTCTTTAAGGATTATTAGGTCAGATGAGGTCACAGACTCTCACCCAGTCAATGATGATGTCATTAAAGTGACTTTAGGTCACTAAAGTTATGTTAGCTTTATCTTAGATTTGATTGAAGAACGTGGATTCATACATCTGTTACACAGTTTGTTCATCATATATGTGAGACTTTACAGAATCTTAAAGATATGACCGTTTTCTCCTTTGCAAAGGATAATTTTGTCATATGAAATCATGTTTGCTGATATTCGCCAATAATGGAATCTACGATTTGATACCTGAGTCAACGTCTAGCTTCCCACAGAACTCTTTTCAAACTCCTAAACGTTAACTCAGCAAAATTTTCTGATTTTCATCGAATTTTGCATGGTGGTCCCTTAAATGGCATTGAAAGATCCCCTAATTCACTTAAGGCAATTGTTGTAAGTAGTATAAAATGAATTAAAAGAATCAGAATAGATATGTCCAGTCCGGGGTGGTGGGCAACATTAATCTAAGAGTGATGTAACATATCACAAATCAGTCAGTGTCACGAGTGGCTGCTGATTATATCCATTATCAGCAACTTATGGGAGATATGAGTGTCTCTGGCTGCCTGATTGTAGGTAGCCCCTTGATAACAGTCATGCTGTGGCCCAGCTAAGGGTTTCCCGCCACCGCCATGTTTACTCCAAAGCCCAACTACACCAAGCTGAAGACCAACCTGAGGCTGGCCATCAACAGGCTCCAACTGCTGGAGAAGAAGAAGACGGAGTTGGCCCAGAAGGCCAGGAGGGAAATTGCCGACTACCTTGCCTCAGGAAAGGTTAGTGTCCTGTTTATTCTGTTACTTCCTCATGTACAGCAAAGGAAAATAGTTCCTGAATGTGAATGGTATGTTTCCTTGGTATATACATGTGAATGGTATGTTCCCTTGGTGTATACATGTAAATGGTATATTCCGTTGATGTATACATGTGAATGGTATGTTTCCTTGGTATATACATGTGAATGGTATGTTCCCTTGGTGTATACATGTGAATGGTATGCTCCTTGGTATATACTTGTGAATGGTATATTCCCTTGGTGTATACATGTGAATGGTATGCTCCTTGGTATATACATGTGAATGGTATGTTCCCTTGGTGTATACATGTGAATGGTATGCTCCTTTGTATATACATGTGAATGGTATGTTCCCATGGAGTATACATGTGAATAGAATGTTCCCTAGGTGTATACATATGAATGGTATGTTCCCTTAGTGTATACATGTGAAGCATACCAGATGTGTGAAGGTTACAGGTATGCAAGAAGTGTCTGTGTTTGAAATTAACCATATGCAAATATTAATATAATTCTAGTCTTGCATTTTCTTTTCTATATATTTTATTGTTTTTGTGTTAGTTTTAAATCATATAATGCATGGGCTACATATTTGGTATATATATATATATCATCTTTATGCGAGTTTTTTTTGTTCATGTATTGGTACTGTGTATTTTATTTTATTTTCATATTTATCTTTATTCTGAATATAAACGTAAAGGATTGCATTTATGTTCATAAATTCTGCAGTTGCAGACTTATGTTTTACTGGATTATACTAACTATTATGTTAGTCATCAATAAACAAATAATATCTTTACTGTATATATACTAAGTCATCAATAAACAAATAATATCTTTACTGAATATACTTTCCTTGATCACCAATACATAATTGGTGAATTTGAAAAAGAATGTGCAGTGCCCAATGGACGATGAATATCATTACAATTGTAAGTGTATTAGAGCCATTTATAAGGAAACACACACACACACACACACACACACACACACACACACACACACACTCACACACACACATATAGAAATGTTGATGTAGCCAGGCAGGATATTTTCTTGGAGGCAATTGAGGTTGAAAGCTTTGGCATATTCTCCTTATTTATTTTCTTATGTACGGTTTCTAATTGCCATACAGTTTTTCAATGGTCTTCTTGAAGTTTCTTCACTTCTCTAAATGGCAGTGATGTTTTGGAACTAACTTTTTCCATCTTCAGGCTGATTCTGTTGTGGGTGGGTACCTATAAACGATTCTGGTGGCTGCTTGGTTGGTAAGGCTTATGAGGTGTTTTGAGATTGGAAGGATGTGAAAATCTACGTGTTTTTATTATAGGTTGTTTTGTGATGATGTGAATTGCCTCTAGGAACAAGAGATGGCGAGGGTTTTGTTCTCTGTTGATGATCCAGGTCTTGTCATGTCAGGCGGGAGTTATGTAGAGTGGCGTAATGGTTCTTGATGGCTCCATTCTGTAGGTGACAGGTGAGATGCCATGATAGTCTGGTCTCTGTCATTCCAATGTATGAGTGAGGTCCACTCTCTTCACTGTTGTAGCTGTGCTGGTAAATGACATGGTCCTATTGAAGGGGTGTCTTGGTCACGGCAGGTCTTTTGCAAAGCAGAGGGTGAGATATTTCCATTGCTTTGTAGTAGATGATGAGAGCAATGTATTGTTCCAGGTCTGTGGGACATACATTTCTGTATACAATGCCCTTGATGATCTCATTTGTCTTGTAGTCTATAAACATGTGGTTTCTGTAGTATATCTTGATGTGTTAATGTAGCCATTGTCAACAAGGACTTGAGTCACACGTTCAAGCTCCTGGTGGGCATCTTTCCAAGTAGAGCAGTGAGAGAGGGCTCTCCTGTAGGTGCTGATGGTGGAGTGCAGGTACCGTCGGGGGCACTCACTTTCTCCATTCAGGCAGAGTCCTTTGTTCATGGACTTGGTGAATACTGTAGTCTTGAATCATACGTTGTGTGCGGTGGCGAGTATGTCCAAGAAGGGGAGATGTCATTGCTGACTTCTTCATGGGTGAAGTTAAGTCCAGAAGCAGCACTGAAGCACTGTCTGAGGTCCTGTGGTTCCTGAAGGTCCTTGATATGAATGATGTCGTCCTCGATGTAGTGGCAGTATAGAGAGGGATAGCTTGTAGCTAGGATTTCTGATTTGATGGCCCCCATGTAGAAATTTGCGAAGAGTTTAAGGCATGTTCCATAGAGCTTTGGGGTTTGAAGCCCTTGGCCTTATTGGGGTTGTGAAAGTCAGTCTTAGGCAATGTTGGGGTTGAAGAATCGAACCCTTATCCTTGGTAATGTTGGAATACTCCTGTGGCACCATTGCCATTGAAGGCATAAACCCTCTAGCTTTGCTGGAGTTGTGGGAGTGAATCAATGGGCCCTGCTGGGGTTGTGAGAGTGAACATTTGACACTGCTTGGGTTGTGGGAGTGTACCATTGGCTCTGCTGGGTTTGTGGCACTGAACAATTGGCACTGCTGGGTTGGGACTGTGGGAGTGAGTAACGTTTGGGAATTACAGAATGTTAATCGGTATATAAAAAGGATATTGTCTTTCTTACAATTCAAATCTAATTATCATAGATTGGTTGAGATCAGATTGAACCAAGGCTACGAACGTAGATCAGCTTGTAAGAATATCTTCAGTCATTGAAACTGTGTCCGAATATCTGCTAAGCTTCTTTTGTGTTTGGTTTTAGTCCATATACTGTTGCCATCAAAAGCAACAGTGCAGAAATTATAGATGACTGAAGAAGTGAGTGAATATAATTAAAAATTGTGTTAACCATTTCAGCATGGTAGTGCCAAGATTCGTGTGGAGCACATCATCTGTGAGGATTACATGGTGGAGGCCATGGAGCTGACTGAGGTGTTCTGTGGCCTCCTCCTTTCGCGTTTCGGCCTTGTTCAGCAGATGAGGTCAGCAGCAATGGCCTCCCAATAGGTGGAGTTTTCTTGCAATATTGTAAGAGAGGTAGCGTATTTGGAATGCATTTTGGACATCCTTTTGCTGCCTTATACCCAACCAGAAGTAGCCATTTAACCTAACTAAACCATGCCACATACCCTTAACTAAATTTAACATCATAAATCAACCATTACCGATATTACATTAAGCCTTCACCCACCCTCTTATGACTTCGCTATGGTTTTAAACCTATGCTGTCTTATATACACTCATTTAAATTTTGTTTTACTACACTGGGGCCAGTTTATTAATGAGATGCAAAGGCTGTTAACATGAGACAAAAGTAAAGTGTTGGTATAGAGTGTGGGGAGTTAGGTACTAGTATGTAGTCATATTCAGCATTGATATAGTAAAGATGAGTGGGGCATTAATATTTAGTGAAGGTGAGCGGAGTGTCTGTAATGGAAGTGGGTTATTAATATGTAGATATGAGAGGTTTTATTGTAGAATTGTCATTGGATCTGGTGCTTAGAGAAAGTTATGGTTCCCACCAAATTGCAGGTGAGCTCTTGAAATGGTTACTGGATGTTTAGGTGATAGATCAATCTTGTTCACCACTGCAGTTGCATTAAACAGTATGGGTACTGGATATAAACAAAGGTGTTTGAGAATATAAACACAAGATGTCTCCCCAGAGGTCTGGATGAGGGTCTGGCTGAGGTTATCTCCTCCATTCTGTGGGTTACCCCTAGGCTCCAAGCTGATGTGCCAGAGCTTAAGCTTATTGCTGACCAACTGATGCTCAAGTATGGCAAGCCCTATGCTCAGGTGAGTGACTCTTTGCTGCTAAGGGAGTAACTGGTTCGGTAGGTTGATAAATGCATGCCCAGGTGAAAATTTCTCTTCATGTCAGTTGCTATCCTATACACCAGTATCTTTGCATAGTTGCAAAAGCTTTATCATGAACACAGTCTTTTGCCATTCACTCCTTGGCCTGACTTCTACCAAACCCACCTAACAACATATTCAACCCCAGTCTCGTACCCAAGTACCTCAATCTTTAAGTATCCTTTCTGCATCCAGTACCTCATAAAAGTCCACACTGCCTTTGAGCTCATTTCTTAGAAATGTCTTTAACAGCATTTTATGTGAAGTGCATTATTCTGTCCATGCTCACTCTATTAGCTAAACATCCACTTTAATTTAAAGTCATCATAGCTATTTTACAGTTATAAACCTTGTTTCATCAGCAGGCAATTGTAGGCTGCACCAGTTTTTTAGAAAACTGCAACTGGAGACCCTCATTTCAACCTTATATCCTTAGAGAACTAATGATTTTTATGCTTTTCAAAAACTCCAAGATTACACAGCCCTCAATTGATGAACTACCTAAATATTCAGTTTGTAATAGATGTTATCTGACTGTCCAGCCATATTTCACACCAGATGTTGTTCTAACTTCGATATAAATGTTATTCCATTATAATCTTAAACCTGATTATCTTTTGTCTGTATTTAGGCATGTCGTAACCAGCACATAGACAAAATAAGCAAGCGACTGATCCAGAAGATGAGTGTGCAAGCCCCATCTAAAGTGTTGGTTGAGAAGTACCTAATAGAGATTGCTAAGATCTACAATGTAAAGTATGAGCCAGATCCTCAGGTATGTCCCTCTCAGTGTCAATGAGGTATTTGATTTATTGTACTTGGTCTGACAACAAAACAAGATATTAATTTAGTTAATGGTACTATTGTGAATGTTGGGACTAAATCGTGCCAACTGCACACCCTGTCAAGAGGTGGGAGGCTGTTAAGGAGTAGCAGACATGAACAGTATAAGGATACTATTTAACTTTATTTACTGATGCTCTTGTGTAAACAGGTGTGTTTTATGTTGCACCTCTGATGTAACATTTATCATTACTGTTGTATGCCATTGCTTAGCAGAATTAACACAGTTTGCTATTGCCAGGAATCAGGGATCCAGTGGAAGTTTGTAAATAATGGGATCCTAGTGGAAGTTTGTGGAAATAAACATTTTTATTTATTATACTTTGTCGCTGTCTCCCGCGTTTGCGAGGTAGCGCAAGGAAACAGACGAAAGAAATGGCCCAACCCCCCCCCATACACATGTATATACATACGTCCACACACGCAAATATACATACCTACACAGCTTTCCATGATTTACCCCAGACGCTTCACATGCCCTGATTCAATCCACTGACAGCACGTCAACCCCGGTATACCACATCGCTCCAATTCACTCTATTCCTTGCCCTCCTTTCACCCTCCTGCATGTTCAGGCCCCGATCACACAAAATCTTTTTCACTCCATCTTTCCACCTCCAATTTGGTCTCCCTCTTCTCCTTGTTCCCTCCACCTCCGACACATATATCCTCTTGGTCAATCTTTCCTCACTCATCCTCTCCATGTGCCCAAACCACTTCAAAACACCCTCTTCTGCTCTCTCAACCACGCACTTTTTATTTCCACACATCTCTCTTACCCTTACGTTACTCACTCGATCAAACCACCTCACACCACACATTGTCCTCAAACATCTCATTTCCAGCACATCCATCCTCCTGCGCACAACTCTATCCATAGCCCACGCCTCGCAATCATACAACATTGTTGGAACCACTATTCCTTCAAACATACCCATTTTTGCTTTCCGAGATAATGTTCTCGACTTCCACACATTCTTCAAGGCCCCCAGAATTTTCGCCCCCTCCCCCACCCTATGATCCACTTCCGCTTCCATGATTCCATCCGCTGCCAGATCCACTCCCAGATATCTAAAACACTTCACTTCCTCCAGTTTTTCTCCATTCAAACTCACCTCCCAATTGACTTGACCCTCAACCC
This sequence comes from Panulirus ornatus, assembly GCF_036320965.1. Classification (NCBI taxonomy): domain Eukaryota; kingdom Metazoa; phylum Arthropoda; class Malacostraca; order Decapoda; family Palinuridae; genus Panulirus; species Panulirus ornatus. Next base: position 6,049,457 of record NC_092274.1, read on the forward strand.
TACTGTACCTAATAACCTTGCTCTTATTCACATTTACTCTTAACTTTCTTCTTCCACACACTTTACCAAACTCAGTCACCAGCTTCTGCAGTTTCTCACATGAATCAGCCACCAGCGCTGTATCATCAGCGAACAACAACTGACTCACTTCCCAAGCTCTCTCATCCCCAACAGACTTCATACTTGCCCCTCTTTCCAAAACTCTTGCATTTACCTCCCTAACAACCCCATCCATAAACAAATTAAACAACCATGGAGACATCACACACCCCTGCCGCAAACCTACATTCACTGAGAACCAATCACTTTCCTCTCTTCCTACACGTACACATGCCTTACATCCTCGATAAAAACTTTTCACTGCTTCTAACAACTTTCCTCCCACACCATATATTCTTAATACCTTCCACAGAGCATCTCTATCAACTCTATCATATGCCTTCTCCAGAACCATAAATGCTACATACAAATCCATTTGCTTTTCTAAGTATTTCTCACATACATTCTTCAAAGCAAACAGCTGATCCACACATCCTCTACCACTTCTGAAACCACACTGCTCTTCCCCAATCTGATGCTCTGTACATGCCTTCACCCTCTCAATCAATACCCTCCCATATAATTTACCAGGAATACTCAACAAACTTATACCTCTGTAATTTGAGCACTCACTCTTATCCCCTTTGCCTTTGTACAATGGCACTATGCACGCATTCCGCCAATCCTCAGGCACCTCACCATGAGTCATACATACATTAAATAACCTTACCAACCAGTCAACAATACAGTCACCCCCTTTTTTAATAAATTCCACTGCAATACCATCCAAACCTGCTGCCTTGCCGGCTTTCATCTTCCGCAAAGCTTTCACTACCTCTTCTCTGTTTACCAAATCATTTTCCCTAACCCTCTCACTTTGCACACCACCTCGACCAAAACACCCTATATCTGCCACTCTATCATCAAACACATTCAACAAACCTTCAAAATACTCACTCCATCTCCTTCTCACATCACCACTACTTGTTATCACCTCCCCATTTGCGCCCTTCACTGAAGTTCCCATTTGCTCCCTTGTCTTACGCACTTTATTTACCTCCTTCCAGAACATCTTTTTATTCTCCCTAAAATTTAATGATACTCTCTCACCCCAACTCTCATTTGCCCTTTTTTTCACCTCTTGCACCTTTCTCTTGACCTCCTGTCTCTTTCTTTTATACATCTCCCACTCAATTGCATTTTTTCCCTGCAAAAATCGTCCAAATGCCTCTCTCTTCTCTTTCACTAATACTCTTACTTCTTCATCCCACCACTCACTACCCTTTCTAATCAACCCACCTCCCACTCTTCTCATGCCACAAGCATCTTTTGCGCAATCCATCACTGATTCCCTAAATACATCCCATTCCTCCCCCACTCCCCTTACTTCCATTGTTCTCACCTTTTTCCATTCTGTACTCAGTCTCTCCTGGTACTTCCTCACACAGGTCTCCTTCTCAAGCTCACTTACTCTCACCACCCTCTTCACCCCAACATTCACTCTTCTTTTCTGAAAACCCATACAAATCTTAAATTGATGAGAACTGCTATTGACGTTTGTGTAAATAAATTATACATTTACTTTTTTCCATAGCCAGAGGTTGAACCATTATGTGACATTCATTTTTTCATTCATTTCAAGCTAGAAGTTTCAGTTTTCTAAATTGTTTCTTACATTTTTCATATGTATATATATGTATGTGTGTGTGTGTGTATATGTGTGTATGTATGTGTATGTGTGTGTATGTGTATATGTATATATATATATGTATATTATCCCTGGGGATAGGGGTGAAAGAATACTTCCCACGTATTCCTCGCATGTCGTAGAAAGCGACTAGAGGGGACGGGAGCGGGGGGCCAGAAATCCTCCCCTCCTTGTATTAACTTTCTAAAATGGGAAACAGAAGAAGGAGTCACGCGGGGAGTGCTCATCCTCCTCGAAGGCTCAGAGTGGGGTGCCTAAATGTGTGTGGATGTAACCAAGATGTGAAAAAAGGAGAGATAGGTAGTATGTTTGAGGAAAGGAACCTGGATGTTTTGGCTCTGAGTGAAACGAAGCTCAAGGGTAAAGGGGAAGAGTGGTTTGGGAATGTCTGGGGAGTAAAGTCAGGGGTTAGTGAGAGGACAAGAGCAAGGGAAGGAGTAGCAATACTCCTGAAACAGGAGTTGTGGGAGTATGTGATAGAGTGTAAGAAAGTAAATTCTCGATTAATATGGGTAAAACTGAAAGTTGATGGAGAGAGGTGGGTGATTATTGGTGCATATGCACCTGGGCATGAGAAGAAAGATCAAGAGAGGCAAGTGTTTTGGGAGCAGCTGAATGAGGGTGTTAGTGGTTTTGATGCACGAGACCGGGTTATAGTGATGGGTGATTTGAATGCAAAGGTGAGTAATGTGGCAGTTGAGGGAATAATTGGTATACATGGGGTGTTCAGTGTTGTAAATGGAAATGGTGAAGAGCTTGTAGATTTATGTGCTGAAAAAGGACTGATGATTGGGAATACCTGGTTTAAAAAGCGAGATATACATAAGTATACTTATGTAAGTAGGAGAGATGGCCAGAGAGCGTTATTGGATTACGTGTTAATTGACAGGCGTGCGAAAGAGAGACTTTTGGATGTTAATGTGCTGAGAGGTGCAACTGGAGGGATGTCTGATCATTATCTTGTGGAGGCTAAGGAAATAAACATATTTCAGTGAAATCATAAGTAATTTTGCCTCTGAATTGCATAGTTTTATATGAATAATTGATTTTAAAAGACAGTGACAGCCATCATTGATCTTCCTTGTACAGGTGATGGGTAAAGAGGCTTCGAGCCAGGATATCCATACTGGACTTGATGAAAGTGAACAAGGCAACAACAGTATTGGTGCAGTAGGGGTTGATGAGAAAGCCCCTCCCTCAGAAGTTAAGTGGTATCTACCTGAACCCACGGCCCCACTATCTCATCTGGTAAGGCTTATGTCAAAAGGTCAGTGGAGCCTCCATCTCTTGCTTTCTCTGTTTTGTTGCTTCTTGCAATGAATGCTTCCTTCATCAGCCTGGGCCTTCACTCGCCTTATGGAGGAGTTATTGCACCAGTTTTCCATTGTCTGTGCCTACATTTAATTCGGTTTGTTTACTCTTTTGACATCTATCTGCATGTCCCTTAGCCCCCCTTCAGTTTTACTTCACAGATGCCTCTGACAAGAACTTTCTTTACCAACATGTAACTGGAAACATTGGTCAAAAAGGCTAATATATTACACCAACAATATTAGACCTCATGTTCTTGTATAGCTATCATGATCCTTGTTAAATGAGGTCATATATTGCTAAATCTACACATCTGATTTGTGAGGAGATAAAAATGGAATCTGAGAGAAACCAAGATCGCAAGAGGGAATGTGAGTGAGAAACTTTACAGAGCTAAATACCTTTAGCAGTAAAACCTGGGACATGGAATTCCATAGGGAATATAAGAGTTTACAGCTGCCTTAGAAAAAGATTCCTCGTGCTGAAGTAAATGGTCTGAAAACAATGTCAAAGACAGGGAAGTTGAGGCCACTATAATTAAGTAGACTGTATTAATGAATTATTGCAGATGGCTGTGTAGTATATGGGTGTAATCAGGGGTTAATTAGTACAATAAGTTTTTATCACAGTTTTATTTCCTTTTAAGATTTATACCACCTGCAATTGATGTACACTTTTGTACCAGGCCAGAAATCAGTTTTGACCCATATTTTAGGGTGATGGTACGGCCAAGACCTTACCCAGTGGAGCAAAAGGTGGGGCCAAAGGGCCAAGTAGTGAGTCCCCTCCACTTGACCCCTACTCTGACCCCAGACTGGACAAAATGTACAACTACATGCAGGTTAGAGCTGCAACTTCAGCACTTTCTGTTTCTTGTTCAGTATTCACCTTAAATGTGGAGCCGAAGAGCTTCTTTTATTCATTGCATGAAGTTACTATTTGGTATGTCATATGTGTTTTCTTTGCTCCTTACAAGAACATCTGTTCCCATGGTGGAACTTCCACACTCACTTTGTTTTCCCAATCGGTACATAAATATATGAAAAAGAGGCTCTTGCATTATTTGATGCCCTCTCATAAGTTAAATATATATTTATATTTATTTTATTTTGCTTTGTCGCTGTCTCCTGCGTTTGCGAGGTAGCACAAGGAAACAGACGAAAGAAATGGCCCAACCCACCCCCATACACAATGTATATACATATACGTCCACACACGCAAATATACATACCTATACATCTCAATGTACACATATATATACACAGACAGACACATACATATATACCCATGCACACAATTCACACTGTCTGCCTTTATTCATTCCCATCGCCACCTCGCCACACATGGAATACCATCCCCCTCCCCCTCATGTATGCGAGGTAGCACTAGGGAAAGACAACAAAGGCCCCATTCATTCACACTCAGTCTCTAGCTGTCATGCAATAATGCCCGAAACCACAGCTCCCTTTCCACATCCAGGCCCCACACAACTTTCCATGGTTTACCCCAGACGCTTCACATGCCCTGATTCAATCCACTGACAGCACGTCAACCCCGGTATACCACATCGATCCAATTCACTCTATTCCTTGCCCTCCTTTCACCCTCCTGCATGTTCAGGCCCCGATCACACAAAATCTTTTTCACTCCATCTTTCCACCTCCAATTTGGTCTCCCTCTTCTCCTCGTTCCCTCCACCTCCGACACATATATCCTCTTGGTCAATCTTTCCTCACTCATCCTCTCCATGTGCCCAAACCATTTCAAACACCCTCTTCTGCTCTCTCAACTACGCTCTTTTTATTTCCAGACATCTCTCTTACCCTTACATTACTTACTCGATCAAACCACCTCACACCACACATTGTCCTCAAACATCTCATTTCCAGCACATCCACCCTCCTGCGCACAACTCTATCCATAGCCCACGCCTCGCAACCATACAACATTGTTGGAACCACTATTCCTTCAGACATAGCCATTTTTGCTTTCTGAGATAATGTTCTCGACTTCCACACATTCTTCAAGGCTCCCAGGATTTTCGCCCCCTCCCCCACCCTATGATTCACTTCCGCTTCCATGGTTCCATCCGCTGCCAGATCCACTCCCAGATATCCAAAACACTTAACTTCCTCCAGTTTTTCTCCATTCAAACTTACCTCCCAATTGACTTGACCCTCAACCCTACTGTACCTAATAACCTTGCTCTTATTCACATTTACTCTTAACTTTCTTCTTTCACACACTTTACCAAACTCAGTCACCAGCTTCTGCAGTTTCTCACATGAATCAGCCACCAGCGCTGTATCATCAGCGAACAACAACTGACTCACTTCTCAAGTTAAATATATGACCATGAAAAATTATGTTGAATTCATTAATTTGCAAAAATCTGTATGCCATAGCATTTGTCTTCGTCTAGGTCACACTCATTATGAATTTGAATTTTCAATCATTCAGCTCTTTAAGTTACTGTACAGTTAGGTTCACATAATGATGTCACCATTTCCAGAAACTTGCACCAGAAAGTAGTATCTAGCAACTAACATACTTGTTTTTATTCTTTCTAGGTAGGATGCAGTTTTGTGAAAAAGTAACAGAAGTTAATAAATGCTAAAACAGTTTTTCATTCAGATGTTGTAAGAATTTTCTTTTTCATACTTGTTTGCCATTTCCTGCATTAGTAGGTTAGTGCCCCAGGATCAGATGAAGAAAAGTCCTCATTCTCGAGTTATCATGTGTAATGCATTGAAACCACAGTCCCCTATCCACAACCAAGCCCCACCAATCTTTTGTGGTTTTTCCTAATCAACATGCAGATTTATGTTATTACATACTCAGCAACTAATCAGTTTGTCATTCGACAGGGTATACATATGGTGTACATATGAAGTTCTGTCATGTGTTGCTCTTGAATTATTGTGCTAACAAGAATATGTCCACATACAGACAGACAGAGGGTTGATGACAAATCCCATATACAGTACATCTAGTGACAGGACATGTTAAGACTGGTAGAAATGACGGAGGTAAAAATTATTGTGCTGACATGGAGTATTTGGAAGCCCCAGCTTGCTCTGACCACTCCTTGTATCTTGTAGAGTGTCAGCGGGAACAGCCAGTGGAATGGGATGATAGAGCCTAGTTGTTCCCCTCCTCCGGCTTACACAAGTATGCTCCCCAGAGGCCATATGCATGAAGTCAACTCTGCATCTAATGACCTCAACATGACATTGGTTCACAGCCAACCAGATGACCACCAGCTCAACCCGGGCACCAACACCCATAATGTAAGTTTTAGCTTTATTGGTCAGTTGCATTACTGGTGAAGTAGTATTTGTGCATTCAGTTCGTTTATATGCTAGATTGAGTGGATGTGATATTAATATATGAGAAGGAATTAGGGAGCAGAGTGAGGACAACTGGAGTACATGTGAACGGAACAAGAAGTGGAGCAGGTGTGGTAGTAGACTTTTCATTACCTAATTAATGTTCACTTTTCCCTAGCTTATCCTTTTTAATGATGATATCATATTTCTCTAATTCAACTGATCTGTCCAAATGCTCTAAATCTTAAAGTTTTAAAGCACTATGAATGAGCTTATTTCTGCAAGTGTTTCTAAGAATCTGCTGGAATCGTACAATAATTGAGACTCTCACTGATAGATTTACATGGTGGTTGTTAACATGTTAACTGAATTGACGTCAAGTATCATGCGGTTTGTTTAACAGAAAAACTGCCCTACAGAAATATGATATGAAATTTTCAGTTTACTTCGCATCCAGGAATGGATTAGCACTGTTGTCTGTACTGGATAGGTGTTGTTTTTGAGCATTACTGCATTACAGTTACAATGGTGCATGTTTGATGAGCTAAAGTTGTGCTATGAGACAGGTCACGTAGCAGGATTCTAAGTGCCCCAAGTAATGAAAAAAAAGACATTTAATTCTACTTGTGAAATTACAACTAGTGCAGGTTTATTTAATTCAGTTGTGAAGTAAACTTAAGAGAAGAACGTCATATGAAATATCTTTTCATTATACATGTCAAAATTCCTTGGTGTACCCACCAGAAGGAAGACAAGTCTGACAGTGAAGAGCCCATCCTGTCCTTCCTTCCTAGTGTGCCAGATGATCCAAGTGATGGCTCCGACCCTCATGTTAACCAGGACATAAATTTTGATGAGTTAAACAGACGGTTTTTGAATCTGAAGAGGAGGAAGTAGATTCCTACAGCTTCATCAACTTACTACATACACAGCCTACCAGTGGTATGTTTCCAGACCAGTAGAAGGGCTGTGCTGATTAGATTTGTTTCTAAGGACAAATTTTCGAAAAAATTCACTGATGGTGTGGAAGGAGGTTGACATGCAATTTTAACTAAGTATAGGTTGGCAGAGTGTTCACTTATGTAACACTGTGATTTTACAAAATACAGTACAATCTGCTCTGACCATATTTTGACAATGCAACTTGCTGTGACTGCATCTTGACCTAGGAATACAGCCTCTTCTGACCAGACCACATCTTGACAAATAATATAACCTGCTTGAACCATATTTTGACAATACACCCTGCTCTGATCACATCTTGACGTGCATCACAACCAATTCTGACCACATGTTATTGAACAAATACAACTTGCTCTGATCACATCTTAACATGCAACACAACCAATTCTGACCCCATATTGACGAACAATGCCACCTGCTATGATCACATCTTGACAAAGAATACAACCTGCTGTGACAACATCTGAACAAAGAGTACAACTTGCCCTGACCAAATCTTGGCAAATAATACAACCTGTGTAATCACATCTTTAGAAACAGTACAGTCTGTTCTGACCACATCATAACAAACATCACAGCATACTCTGCCCCCATGTGGACAAACAATACAACCTGGTGTGATTACATCTATGGAAACAATATAACCTGCTCAGATCACATCTACACAAACAATATAACTGGCTTTGACCATTTCTGGGCAAACAAATACAACCTTCTTTGACCCCATCTTGACAAGTGTTTGAACCTGCTCTGATGACATCATGACAAATACTACAGTCTGTTCTAATTACATCTAAACAAGTATTACAGTCTCACCAAATAATACAACCAATACTTAACTAAGTAATCAGGACACTGGATCTAAATATCTACAATCAGTATACAGTACTCTGTGGGACTTGGCCATAGATTGTAAGGCTCCAGTTTCAGTGCATCATACATGACAGCTAGAGAGAGTATGTGTGCAAATGGGGCCATTGTTTAGTCTGTTCCTGAAGCTACCTTGCCAAGGCAGAAGCAGAAGCCAATTGAAAACACACTTTTCATTTTCTATTTTTCTCCTTGTAATAATCAGTAGGCACAGTTAAAGAATACTTATACTTAAGTCGTAAAATAATTAATCCTAAGAAAGAATGTAATATTTATGTGATACTGTTTTACCTAATTACACGCCAGACTTAAACCTGTCTCAGGAAGTACCTGCAAATTTAAAAAAACAAAATACTATTATGGATAACAAGAAAACCTTTTCACTTTTCCAACATTCTGCAAAGACATCTACAAAGTATATGTGGCCCCTCATTTAGGACTGCTGTTATGATTAGGGCTAATAGTGGGATGAGGTGTATGGAGAATGATGACGTATGGAGGATGTTGGTAGCAGAAAATTTATGGTAAACGGAGGCCAATGGTGAGTGAAGGATTATAGTGTTAGAGATGAATATCCTTCAAAGAATATTAGTAATTGAAAAAGTGATGAATACTTATGAATACACAATTATAAAGGCACATGGGTGAACTTTTAAGTATCTTAGACTGCAAAACTGAAGGTAAGAAGGAAAATTGCACCATGTAAAAGATGAACAAACTCAGTGAGTTTGATGTTCTTGGTTTGCTCTCAGAGAGTTTTGTGTCTGAGGATGAAAATGTGAATTGGGATACCTGTGTAAGCTGATGACTTGTGTGCAAAGTGAAAAATTAAGGAACAATGTATGAGTAACATGTAAAACTGTGTTCACTTCAGCATACAAAAATTTAAATGAGGATATGTGTAAGCAAGATAAAAGGCTGGGTCCAGCTGGTCCTAAGGAATGAAATCAAATGCTAACTGAACTTGTCTTCAAAGTGAACAGTCAAGAAGCTTTGCAGAGGTAGTGTGGAAGACTGTTCAACCTCAGCATACAAGCCATGAATTGATTATGTGTCTGAGTGAATTTGTGTGCCACATGGACTTGATCCTATGGGATGGTTCATGTGCATACATTCCTCAGCTCCAACAAACAAATCATCAATTAAAGTCCAGTGCACTTAAGTGAGCAAAGTCTTTCAAACTATCATTATAATATTTTTATTCACTCACTTTGCAAGTCACATATAGCAGGGACAGATTTCATGATGATGAACTAATAAATAAGGAAATCATCAATAATGCAAGAGGTCTAAAAGGTGTATGCAGCAATCACTTGCCACACCTCATGATATAATGAATGGGAAGATTGTGGGGTTCACAGAAATTGTATGGGGTATTGACAAAAATACCAAAGACAATGGACAGTTTTAATAATGACAAACAGCATATCTAAAAAAAAAAAGTGAATTGAATCATTAGAGTAAGGTCGAAATGCAATGTCCAGATGACAGGCTAGGCAAGTAGAATCAGCAGAAGAGCGACAATGGAATAACAATAAAAGTTTTTGTCTGCAGACAATGCAATTAACTGGTACAGTGGGCACAGAATTTTCAAATAAACATCAAGGAATTTTGAAGGAAGGGTTATGAAATTTGATTGACAAAAAGCAGACTTTTGGGTTTATGAAGTAATAAATTTATCATGTGATAATGACAGTCCGTATGTTTCCTTTCTGCAAAGGCTTACACTGTCCACTATAAGATTTTTTTTTTTTCATCAGGGTCATTATTTCCTTTTACTACATTTAAACATGGTTATGAATGAAAAACCTCCTCTATTCAGCCACCAACTGCCTAAACACACCTCAACATGTCAAAAATTAAACAGCATCTCTTGACCATTTGCCAAAAAGATTTTAATTTGATTATGAAACAGAAGTAAGCCCCATTTGATTGCACCCAGGTATATGTTTATGAGACAGAAAAGATAATTGCCTTGTCAAGTATAAGCAAAAGAAAAAAAAGGTGAGAAAGATAAAAGATTGTGTGGTAGGCATTGTGGAGAAAGCCTTTGGAGAAATTAAGTGAAATTAGCTTTCTTTATTCCTAAAAGCCATGCAACATGAACAGTAAAGAATTCTGAGCAGTTTTAAGTCTGCATGGTGTGCAAAAAAAAAAAAAGGCCTAAGCATTTTTTTTGTATTTTGATTATCTTAGGGTGCAAATGAACTCAACTCGCATGAAGTGTGGTAGGAGAGTGAAATAAGCTAAATTAAAAAGAAGCAATGAATACAGTAAGCATTAAAAAGTTGAAGAAAAAAGATAGGTAAGATAGGTTCCATAAGTGTAAAATTCCCTCCATTTTCAGACACAGGTACAAGTATACAAACATGACATAAACCCACAGTGAAATATATATATATATAGATGTTCAACCTATTACCAAACTTCACCTGTCTGTGGTTACACCAAGAGTGAAAAGTCAACTTTGGCAAGGCTGTATCGTCTGTTGACAGAAGGGAGTGCAGGTTCGATGAATAACTTTTCACCCCAAAGGAAGTCCATTGTTCCCCTGCATCTGGAAGTAATGCAGCCATGGTGCTTCATGAAATCCTAGAGAAAGGGTTCCTGGAGTAAAGCCAGAGCCACTTCAAAAAAAGGATTACAGGACAATTATAAATAATAAATAAATGTATTCAACCCAAGCTGGATTAAGCTTCATCTGTTTGTTATCTCTAGTTTAGGAAGTAGGCATAACTGCTGGAGAAGGTGTAATGGAAAGTAATGAGGATGGTATTTGTGGAGGGTGAAATGAATTACAAAGAGGGAAGGAAAACCCTTGACCAACCAACAACGGGAGGAAAGGACAATGAGGGAAGACACAGTAACAACCTGCAAGTTCCTTAGGACCAGGATGATGTTATTCTACAAACAGGATGCTCGGCAAAAGTGTCAGGAGCAATATGAGGAAGTATTTCTAAAGCAATAGAGGACTGGACATTTAGAACATGTTGCATAAAGATGAAGTAAATGTTGATAGCAAAGGCTAATACAGCCTGGATAATAGGAATTATACATTAAAATATGATGCACCACAAGTGTAAAGCCCACTCCTAATATGTCCAAAGAGGTAGTCTCTCTCTTTCTAGCATGAAGGATAAAATTCTTGGTGCCTCGACAAGAGCTCAAGACACAAAATTTCTGTTCTCAGAATTTTTAGCTTCAGCATTATTAAAACAATTTTGGACACTTTCTAAAATAAGATATTTTGTCATTTACCTACATCAGTAAATAGTAATGGCCTCCAAAGAGAGGCAAAGAAAGATACCATGGAAAGAGACAAATGACTAAGGAAAATTCATCATAACAGCATCAAATATATTCAGGGTTTAATGTCTCCCTATCCGTATGCTGTGACTGTTCTTCCGTTTTGTTATCAAACTGGAAGCTATAAAACATCCATCTCCATATGCATTTACAATGCTTAAAAAAAATGAGGTTAAAAGCTAGATATATAAAAGCTTTATGCACTGCCTGAAAATACAAAGGTAGACTAAAACGTTTTCCCCAGTTTTCTCTATCGATAATTATCTGGTATAATTTAGACTACATGATCACATTACTGAACTGAAGGTTGAAGATGACGTTAAAAATATTATTATGATGATTATAGGGATTTTAACTGCATCTGAAAGAGTGCAACTGAAGCTGGACATCCAGTTTAGTCAGTACAAATTAGGATATTTTATACCTTCAAAAATCCTGCAAATTTACAAGTAATGTGAGGATAGAAATAATTCAAGGTTATTTGTTAAAATGAAGAAGGATGATGAGTATTATCTATATAACTTTTAATAGAATCTACAATTTCATCATTTTACTCATAAGCTTTTGTGTGCTTCACAAGGAACTTAATTTTCTTTCTAGTTTATTTCCTGTAATATATGCCCAGGAAAAGAGATGGAATACTGCCTGGGAATACATCTGTGCATCAGGAAGGCGACTAAAGAGGGGTAGAGGTGGGTGGATGGAAATCTTCCTCTTCTGGATTATCTTAAAAAAGAGGGGAGGAAGATGGGATGAACTTGCTGATGTCACTGATAATTTTGTCATGAACTGGCTAATGTGCAAAGATCTGGAATTATACATAGAATTATAATAATTGAATTTAATACTTGTTTTACTGTTTCATGTAATTAGGTAGCAGAATTATAATCATTAAATTTAATATTTGTTTTATTGTTTCATATAATTAGGTAGCAGAATTATAATCATTAAATTTAATATTTGTTTTAATGTTTCATATAATTAGGTAGCAAGTCTATCTCAGGGTACTGGGGATCCTTGCCGTTTTATTAACCAACAAGGATAGGGATTCTAGTACTCCAGAATTAATTCCTACAAAAATTCCACTTTTTTACATGCACTTGATCCAGTCCATGTCCATAGAAGTGATGTTTTTGATAACAGAGATGAATACTTCATTCATATCATAATTTCCATTAAAAATGTTGCTTTCTATTTGTTTTGGACAAAGTACTGTTGTTTAAAGTAAACACACCTTGTTCATTAAAGTCAAGATAATTTTGATGTATATATATTAGTATGTTTTATTTCCCTAATTTCTGGTTCACCTGCAATATATTTTCTTAAGTACGAAAATTACTTTGATTTCAATCCAAACTGTAAATATTGTCTCTCATTCCTTTCTTTATACTCTGCCAAGGTAAATTTTTTGGAAAATTTCTTGAATATCAGCAAATTACGGAATGAACATAGCATTATTTCTTACACTGGAAATGTGGTTAAAGAGAAGTCTTTACTGGATGTAGTTACCTGCTAACAATATCATTGTAGGTAAATTCCTGTTTTTGAATCCAAACTCTGTTTTGATACTTAAAATTTTAATTTTCTAGATTTCCCTTTATATGTCATGGCATCAATAATTTCAAAGACTCTTTACTTTTGAATTTTTTAAGTTTCTTATTCCCTGTCGTTTAGGTTTCAGATCAGTGTCAGTATCATGCAAACTACTTCCAATTTCAGAATGCAGTTTTTCTACTTCCAGAAGTTCATTTCATTATTTTCTTGCTTTGGAGAATTACTTCCTATTACTTACCAATTACATAATGTTTTTAACATTTACAAAGCTCTATACTCTTTCATTTGTAATAAAATGAATATATTTAGCACAAGTCTTATCAGTGCTTGTTCATTGACTTCAGCATTTTCCAAAGGTCTAATTTCTAATAGTCTATGATTGATTATTCTCTTTTTCTTTTATTTTCTTCACTTTCCCAGTTGGTTAATGGAGAAAGTGGGCTTTGTTTTCATATTCTACTTTTTCTTTAATTTTCCTCGCTTTCCATGTTCGTTAATGAAGAAAGTGGGATGTTTTCTCACTAACAATGACTACTTTTCTAATAATCAAGCTTTCACCAGGAGAGGATGGGAAATTGTCTCCAAGTATTCAATAATAAGTTGGTACAGTCTGCAGAGGCAGTCACCATGCCAATTTAGGTTTCAAAAGCCCTACAAACCTGAAAGTTCATAATTTCTTCCATAGTGTCTTGCATTTCAGTTGTTAAATTGTTGTGACACCCCCATGCTGAAAATTACCTGTGAATTAAGTAGATTATTCTGCCCACAGCTTGGGCTACATTAAGAATGGAGTGAGTGGTCTTTGAACAGTGTTGTCTCTTTGGGCAATCTTTTATGCATCCCTTCACAACCACTCTCTTGTAACATAAAGGAATGCAGGCATGAAAGTTAACACTCTCGATTCCTTTTTTCACATTCACTATATTTAAGCCTTTTGTCATATATTTATCCTTATAATGATATTCTTTTGACTGAAATGTTTTCAACAATCCTCAGTTTTTTTTTTTTTTTTTTTTTTTTTTACATGTGTATACATGCTTGTGTTTGTGATGGATGCTCTTATAAATGAGCAGTGTCCATATTTCCCTGATTATATTTTTTTTACTTGCATGAGTAGCCACAAGATTGACTGGCACTGCTGCTCTTCCTCATCTGTGTGAATTGGCCTTTTCGTATTGAAATTGCTGTTATAAATAAAAAGTTTCCCATATTCCTCATTAATCATTTTTCACTGATGGCAAGCCATACATTTACAGCAAACCAGGCAGCAATTCTGAAAGAACTACATACCCCACAATTCTTTCTTTCAATGTTTTGCATCTCTTTGGATCAGCTTATAGTATTATGGTTATTTTTATAAGGAGACTCTTACTTACAGTAAAAGTTCACACTTGTGCATTCAGTTATATGGGTAATAAGGCTGTTTTTCTGTGAACCTTTTCTCATAATTCACAAGAAATTTCTTTTTCTCCTGGGAAGATAAGTTCCTTTTCATCGATGTTGGTCTTTTAACTTGAAAGTTTACTCCCATTCATTACATTCTATCTTTGTTTACTTGTATGAATACCCATGTGAGTAATGAGGTGGCTTTTCTGTGTGAATCGTTTTCCACAAAGTTCACATCTATATCTTTTTTCACCTGTGTGAATAAGCATATGCTTATTAAGGCTGCTGCTGTGAGTGAACAGTTTTCCACATTCCTCACACTCAAATTTTTTCTCACCTGTGTGAATAAGTTTATGAATATTAAGACTATTTTTCAAAATGAAAAGTTTTCCACATTCTTCGCATTCAAAATTTTTCTCACCGATGTGAATCAGTGTATGCATGTCAAGGTGGGTTTTCTGAGTAAATAGTTTTCCACATTCTTTACATTCAAACCTTTTCTCACCTGTGTGAATAAGAGTATGTCTATTAAGGTGACTCTTCTGAGTGAAAGGTTTCCCACATTCAAAGCATTCAAACTTTCTTTCAGCTGTGTGAATAAGCTTATGATTGCTAAGGTTACTCTTCCAAGTGAACAGTTTCCCACATTCCTCACACTGAAATTTCTTCTCACCCGTGTGAATTACTTTATGTATGTTTAGGGTGCTCTTTTGAGTGAAAAGCTTTCCACATTCCCCACATTCAAACCTCTTCTCACCTGTGTGAATAAGTTTGTGCTTCTTAAGATTGTCTTTCTGAGTGAAAAGTTTCCTACATTCCTCACATTCAAATCTTTTCTCACCTGTGTGCACAAGTTTATGCCTATTAAGATTGTTCTTCTGTGTGAATAGTCTCCCACACTCCTCGCACTCAAATTTTTTTTCGACTGTGTGAAGAGGGTTGAACTTTCCGAGATGGTCCTCTATAATTATCACTTCTACATTCATATTCAAACTTTTCTCACTTCAGAAAATAAGCTTGTCTTTTGAGATGGTTCTTTTTAAAGAACATTCTATTACTTTCCTTGATATTTTATCTTGCTTTTGAATGTATACAAAGAAATCCACTGTAAAAAAAAAAAAAAGCTTTTAGTTAGCTACCTATAAATTGCAACAAATAAAGCACTGTTATGAGATGTATCTCTGCTACACTTCATAACTTCAGTCACAAACATGAATGTCATACAGAAGATACAGAAACAGCCAGCAAATTATAAAATGCTTTTCATTCAAGATAAATATTATGGGCAATATTCTTCAAATGAAAGTTAAATTTTTCTTACGAAATAACCCAAAAGTATCTACTAGTACCACATATGCCACAACCATGTTGAGAAAATAAATACTCTGTGTTCCATCCCAAGAAAAGATGAAGTGCTGAACAACTGCTCTTAAAGAATTCTTTCTTGATTTGCAGGAACAAACTGCCAGTTGTGACTCTTGTAAACAGTTTTTATGATAAATGTTGAAGTAGACTTGAAAATAACACCATATGGTGTGCAGTCTTGTCTGACATTATTCATTCTTAAGTTAAGGTTTGTATTTATGCTTCTGTCTTGTTCTTGAATGGTGATGCTTCTATTCAGTACCTGAAATGGCATAAGACATGCACCTTTTGTATTTATATCATGTACAGACATTTCTGCCTGTATGACATAATATAAGTAGAATGTTCCCTATACATTTTTCTCACCAACAACATCCACACTTCCAAAATGCTGAGTTGAAAATATTACTGGAACAATTTTATAGACATTTCTAAACATGCAACTAATTGCAATCCAATTAATGTTTAGATATATGAAATAAAGGGTCACTCAGTTCCAGTTACACCCACTGAAAACCTATTTGGAAAGACATATCAAAAGTACAGTGACCATATGTTTTAAATATTCTGCATAAGCTTCAAGTTATATATGAAGAAACAAGTAACATGATGAATTAATAAAGGAGTTCTAAGACCAAATGATTAGTGTTATATTAATGAAAGTACAAAAATTTAGATGTAATTAAGAGACTTGTTTCTGCAGTTTACGAAAAAGTTCATCAGCGAATGAATTTTGTCTCCCTGTTTCTCTGAGCAGCTGCACCCAAAAATGGGAAGCCCAAACCACTCCAAACGAATAATCACCTTCTTAAAGTACTTTTCATGTTAGGTCCAACAAAACTCATTTCCTGAAAAAAACAAACCCAAGAAAACATTTGATAATCACACACCATTTGCCTCCTGGCAACTTGACTTGTGCTTCAAGGCCATCGTATAACTCCTCTCCACAAAAAGCCAGGATGAAAAATAATACTAACGTAAGAAGGCCATGAGGTATATGCAACCTTCAGTCCAGCAAAAAAAAAAATGAGGAAAATTAGATGTTTGCAAGAAATACTTAGTGTATTTAGTTTCTGAAAAGAAACAATTTCTGGGCTTGAGTTTTGATATTCTTGGCGCAAATAAATTTTCTTATTAATTTATAAAAAGTTGTGTCTGGGGACATAATATATAAAACATGTAAAGATATGCATATGTAAAATATATAAAAAAATATGCATGTCTAGAGTGAAATCACACCTTAAAAAGAAATCATAAGCTATGTAATGTGACTGGGTGTACACCGAATGAAACATGCTTGAGAAAAACGTAATTATTTCATAGTCACATTGATAAGGAGTATCCATGCTACCAGCACAGAGCCTCTCCTATTTAACACCCTCCCAACCTCATGTGAAGTTTAGAGGCAGAACACGAGTGAAGTACGACTGAATTTTTTTCATGAGGTTTAAGAGATGATTGCCTTTTTCATTTTTTTTTTTGCTTAACCTTTGACCTGACCTTTAATGGTCAGAATAGCAGCATAACACATCAATGGCATCTCACAGGGCAATGGTCGAAAACACAACCAACCAATCTTCACCCTAATACAACCTTCAGATTCATGTAAAACCTCATCCACATCATCATCCATGAAGCTCACCCACACCAAGTTGTCTGACAGTTCAATTAGAGGTGAAGCTTAGCTTGGACTGCTGCTTTTTCTAACTGTCCTTAGGGGTGCTTTTGGTGTGTGACGCCAATGTCCTCTGGGGTGCCGGTAGCACTTCGGCTCCTAATGAGTAACCCTAGCCCACTCAAACTCAGCCCAGCGGTGGATGATAATTAGAATCAATATTTCGGTTGAATGTCACTGGAGACATACCAGTGTATGACCCTCAGGGGCCAATATATCCTCAAACAATGTGCTGGCAAAATAGCCACCACGTAAAGAATACACCTCACATCACAAAGCATTTATCCATTAAACGACCATTTCTCGTACGAGTCACACCGGCCCTACCACTACAGACGTAAATTACTCCATTAGACGGTACCTGTGGTGGGTGACTGTCCTTGGAAGATGGTATAGAGCCAAGGGGAAAGTATTATTGTATGGGAAGTCTGCGGGTCTGGGCCGACATCATCACCTGTCAAGACCAGCAGTCAATTGTAAACATTGAGCTGCCAGATACCTCCAGACCACTTAGCCTCACCGTATAGCTTTGTTATTATTAAGTTTATTGCACTATATGTTCCACCTTCATTATTTGATATATATATATATATATATATATATATATATATATATATATATATATATATATATATATATATATATATAGCAAAAATGTCAGAGAGATGATAGACTACATAAGTGCAATCCAAATATTCATTAAGTCTCGTTAGAATTTATTCTTTTTCACTCATAAGTTATATCAATAGTTTAAGATATTAATCCTCAGTAAAATATGACCAGTTCGGGACTGAGGGGCCACGAAGATACGCAAAAAAAAAGTAATTAAGGAAATCACCCTTATCACTAGTTAAATTGATTTCCACCACACTGAGTAATGTTATCATCACCATATCTTATCGATCACCCTCCTTCCTTCCTTCACTAAGTACACAACAAGACTCAGGATTTACCAGTGATATACATCAATGAAATCCAAAAATGATAAAAAAAAATATATGGTAATGCTTTGAGTTAATTGTTTGCCTCCATTTTCGACTTCGTAAAATAATTCTAAAACTCGTGTTATCTGTGATGGAACTGACACTTGCTACTTTCTTCAAAGCTTGAACATGAACCTTTAAATCTAGGAAATTTTCTATTGATTTGTGTATAAAACTATGTCTAAATCAATGAAATAGATTACATTTTAACTGGTAAAATCTAACGCGAAAAGTACATTTTCCGTAAAACATTTTTTTGTTAATGAAGTACAGTGTGTTGACACCATAGAGCTTTCTTTAATAAAATATGGTATGGAAACTCCGTGGACTTATTTACTTATAAAATACTAGTTTGTGAATCCATATAGAATATTTCAGTATTAGTGAAACGCGTGTCTGTATAATTAAAGAATTTCTAAATGAAATGTATCTTTAAAGAATAGTAAATATTATTGTTTTTGATATGCAGATTGGCTTGGCTGTAGACTTTTCTGTCCATGAAGTTATGTAGGTTTGGAAATCCGTAATTTCTAATTTTGTATTGATGCGAGCTCCAAGTCTGAAGATGATATTGTTTAATACAAAATGGTGCAACTTAGTACTGCATTTAAGGGTAGATGACATATATTTTTTTTTGTCTATGCTAATAGAAGATACTAATAGAATTTATTTGCTAGAATTCTTTATTTCCCCGTCAAACTCATTTTCCTCTCGGAATTGTGTATCTCTTGGATCATTTGCCTCATTACTCCTCTAGTTCCTCTCCTTGTCTATCAGATCATCAGTCCGAAATACTTTCAAGTCCTGAAGAGTCAGTAGAAAGTTAGAAAAAAAAAAGATATATTTGTGATGTTAAGAGACGCTTTAGTGTCGTCTTTTCTTTGGCGCACCTGTTGCACGGGTGTTTGGTAGTCACTTCCTGATTGGCCAAGGATGATCGTGGAAGGAGGAAGAAGCCGTGGCGGCCAATGACGGCGCAGGTGACAAGCGGCGTAGAGGGGGTGTGGAGTGGGAGGCTGCCCCAGCTGAGAGGCCAGTTCCTGTTTACATCCCGGGAGGACAACTCGGACCCATCTTGCTGCGATGAGAGTCCGGCCGAGGTATAGTTGTGCGGCCGCAGGAGGCGCCGCAGGAGGAGGAGAGCGGCACGAGCCGGGGAGATGCGGTGTGGCCGAGTCGGCTCTCCTTAAATCCGCCCTTTTGCCGCGATGCTACACTGTGGCTACGTCTTCCTCGAACGTTAGCGAAATGACAGATTAGGACGTGCCGAAGGGCCGCCCCCCACCCAACCCCCCCAATAATATAAGTTGTCTTTTTGTTGTTGTTGTTTTTGACAGTTGAGGTCAAGCCCAAGGGTCAACGTGAATTCGTAGAGGACGTCGGTGCGAGTATGATGGCTCGCCTTTTGACCTGACCCCTTGACCTGACCCGTAAGGATGATGGTATAGGCCAGGCCATCATAACCATGGGTTGTACTTTAGTGCTCAGGGATCGTAGTACCCTAGTGTTGATGGGCTAAACGTTCTCACACACATACACGGGATTATGGTAATATTGCAATGACTTTGGATCATTTTGCAACACATGTTGAATTTGACGTCCACTGATGTCATTCGTACCGTATTAAAACTGTGGCTAGGTTTAATGTCTTGGAGTTGTTCCTCTAACAAGGCAGACTGTGAAGGAAGTCAGACCTCTGAGTTTATCTGGTACGAGACACAAGCCAAGACAATGGATAACCCCTTAATGTCACAGTCATCTGCATTGATATATATGTACATCTGTTTTGTGCTATTTCCGTTACCTCCTTTAATTGGTTGCAGCCTCAGCTGAGAAAAGCAGAGGTTGGTTAATCACTCATTACTTACCATTAAACGGTTAGTTGAAGGTGAAGAATTAATGTGAAATTTTATCCAGTGTCGTTACAGATATTCTGGTGAGTTATCGTGATCTAACCTTTCTTGACTTAATGTTCTTTGATCTACGTAAACTACCCTAATCCAGGTTGTAATAGATTGCTTTGGGTGGATGGAATTGTTCCAGATAAAGAGTATCTTAGCAATGAAACGTTATCAGTTTGCATGGTTATGTTGATGATTAAAGAAATGAAAATTAACATTGACTTTTCTGAATATGTAACTCATGTGCTACAAATTTTGTCTCACTAAAAAGTTTAATGATTTGATTAATGTTCAGATCAAAATCTTGTAGAAAAGTTCATTTGCCTGCATCTGTCAGTATGGCTGCATCAAGTGGATGAAAGCAGATGACATTGATATATTCATAATGCAGTATTGATGAGAAGGTAAATTGTGGTCGTAGAGAAATATTACGTTAGTTTTTTATGATTTCATGTTTTTAGTTTTTTTTTTTTACTTTACCACACATTATATTTCTCTCCCTTCGTGTCCTGCTTGTTGTTGGGAACTTCCTGTAGATCAGTTAATCTATCTATCTATCTATATTCCTGATGCCCAGTTCCTTTAGGAATTCTCTCAATGGGGTGGCCATGGCAAAAGAGTCTATGTAACTGTTGAACTTCAATGTTGCTCCATAGCCCCTAGTGCCTTAACAGTACACTGACAGGGCAGCTGTAGAACTGTTTTCAGAGGCTCCGACCTAATGTTCGTATCAACTACTTCTACCTAATGTTCCAACATTCTGCTTCTACTTAAAGCTCCTATTTGCTTCTTCTACATAGTCTTTCTTCGTAATGTTCCCACCTACTACTTATGTTTATTGTTCCTACCATTTTGCCAAAAGTCAGGGCCAGCACATAACACTCTCCCCAAGAAAATATAGAGTTTTGAAGAATTGATTGATTAAGTGTTGACAAGTTTTACATGTGACAAGTAGAGGTTGTATGTTTGTGGACAAATTGCCAGCAGTCCACATGTGGGTGAGGCAGAAAGAGAGCCAGCTACCCGGGGCAAAAGGTTGCAGCTTGTCAGCCACTGAAGAGGTGGAAGGTTTTGACTGAAACAAACAATTTGATATGATTGTTGTGGGTAGACTTATGTTTATAAAGCCATGTTGATAAGATATACTTTTGTCATTGGCCACCTGAAATCCATACCATTTTACACTACTTTCCATTAGAACTGCTTGAATTTTGTAGACAATAATCACTTCTCATGAGTGACAGGAACACGACTCATGTAGCATTTACTTTAAAATTCATGAGCGAAAGTAGGATAATACATGTGAATAGGATTTAGCTGTATCAAAGGTTTCATTTAAGTAAGTGTTAAAAGAACAGTGATCTATTCTTTATGGATATTTTTTGATTTAAAGATTTTGTAAAAGAATTACATTAGCTGCAGGTATTGTGGATCCATTCCTTGTGGATATTTTTTAATTCAAAAGTTTTGTAAAAGAATTACATCATTGCAGGTATTATTTTCATTGTGTGAGTTAGATTCTTTGTATTCTGTGATCCAGTTTCTTTTTTAAAGCATTAGGTTTTTGGCATGGTCTCCTGCAGGTAACATGACTGAGGGTAGCATGATGGGGGTTGAGAGGGAGGAGTATGTGGAGGTGTTGCAGAACTATTCTTACCAGCGGGATGACCGCACCCTTCGCATGACCAAGGGGGAAATCTTGATGCTCCTCAAGCGTTCTACGAGTGACTGGTGGCAGGTTGGTCAGTTGTGTTCAGTGATCATGTTGGTTGATTATTTATCATTTCCCAAGTGACCCTTAGTACTAAAACATACTTCAAAGTCGTATGCATACTTTTGAAGATGAATGTCGTTTACTTTGGAGGAGGAGAAAGATTTCATAATTTAAAGGAGGATGATTTTGAACATTCTTTCTTTTTTGCAGGTTATAAGACATGGAGAACAACGACCATTCTTTGCACCAGCGCAATACATTCGTGTAACAACTGTACCTCACGAGCAAATGAAACTGTTTATAAGGCAGGGGAGACAACAGCAACAAAAGCCACAACTTCAACATGTTTTGGATGATATTATTCCCACAAGTAAACCACAGGGCATACCATCGCAACAGATGGAAAGTAAAATTACAACAGCTGTACCAGATAGTCAGTCTCTCACAAATGCCATTAGTAGTCAGAGTTATATGGCAAAGATAGATCCCATTAGATTATCATCAGAGAGAAAAGATCAGTACCCAGGCAGGCTACAAGGACTTTCCTCATTTAAAAGTGATTCACCCAGAGGCCAAGCCTCAAGGAGTAGTTGCAGTGAGTTGCCATCTCCATTAACAAATTTGCAAGGGTGTGTCCAGAGTGGGCAGGAGTCTTCTTCATCACATACTTCAAGGTCGAGCCTGAATGACGGCAGCTTGGAGTCATTAAAATACATCCAGTCCAGAAAGCAGGTAATTAAGGCAGCTTCACATGATGAACTAACAAGTGGGGATCGAAGTCAGTCCACATTAGATGTAAGTCAGCCTCGAGCAGCTAGCAGCGAAGAACTAGATGGTCATTATGGTGGAAGGGACTATTTATTCAAGAGTAATCAACTAAGCCAGCGACACAGGTCTAACTCCGTTGATTTGAGAATATTTCAGAGAGAATTATGTTTTAGTGAAATGAAGCAAGGGTCTCTTGATAAAAGTCGTAAACCGAGACTCTCAAAGGATCCAGGCAACAGGAGGAGATCTTGGGCAATTGAAGAGCTCCGGGCATCAGAGAATCTTCGTCCATCACTGAGAAGAGGAGAGACATTAGATGCAGCTATTGTACTAGATGTACCACCCAAACTGCCACCCAAACAGAGAAAGCATAGGCTAGATGTATTAAACTCAAGCTCTGAAAATATTGGTAGATTAGAGGGACCAATAGACATCAAGTTGCAAGAAGTTATACAGAGTAAATCAATGCTACCATCAGATACAAATGAAAATGATTCTAGTAAAGATAGTGAGAAAGGACATTATCAACAATCTTCAGATCCAATGACATTATCAGAAAGTGAAAAGAAAAGTTCTCTTGGTCACCTGGATGCTAAGGACTTGAAAGATCCTCCAGTTGCTTTACCTAGGAAAATTTTACCACCTCAAGTATTTCTAGGAGAGACTAAGCATGAAGATAAGGATGACAAAATGAAGATGAAAGTGGGAGTGTCTTCATCTTTAAGTTTAAGCAGCTCTTTACCAAGAGATGCTGCTAGCAGTCAAATAAAGAAAAGCTCAAGCCACAGTAATCTAGATAATACCTTTGCTTCCAAAGATGAAGGAATTCTGAAGAGGGGTGGTAGCTTGTCCCAAGGAAATCACAAGTCATGCAATCCTGATAATGTCCATAGGATCCCTGGCACACCTGAATCCTTAAGAAAAGTTGGTGGTTCTTTGACTTCCACTAAGAAGAGCTGCAGTACTCCAGAGTCTCCTAGAAAGGTCCATGGGTCTTCTGGAAAGATGTCTGGAATTCGAGAGACACTGCAAAGTTTTAAGCAAAAAAGTGAAAGAAAAGATAGTGGAAAGGAAGAAGAGAAGACTGATGGGGGTAAAATGCCCCCAAGAGAGATGTCTTTGTCCGAATCTCCACACTGCGGTAAAATAACACAGGTATGTTTTGCTATTGAGTAAATATGTAGCTAGATTGAAAATTTTACAAACATCATCTTGGTAAGTGTCATAAGGCTTGAATGTGGGTGATCTAATACTATCAAAAGTATTATTTTGACTGGAAGAGTAATATCTGAAGGTACTGTTTCTTTAGTATTTCATTTGTAGTGCTATGTATAAAATACCAGTAGGTTTACTGAAAGTAATCATGTTGGTGTTTATAATGTCTTGTACATTTGCAGGTATGAGTACCTTTATGAATTTAGTTTTTAATTGCCTGTGTTGGTGTTATTTCCTCCAACCCATAAGAAGTGCACATACCATAAGACATTTCTAAGTTGACCTCCTATACATCACATATATGATCTTGTCACATGAAGACTTTGCTTCATGTAAACATGGGAATCTCTTCAGGATTTATTTGTGCATTTCTTATGTGGACCACATGCTTCCCTTTTACTGAAAGTCCTTGATTTGTGTCAAGGTTACATTCCTGAAAAACACAACTCAATCAAAACTATGGAGATACGATCTTGACATGTGTCCAGCACCATCCAAGTTACATATATGTACCTAAAACCCTACAAATTGTATTATGTAACACACGAATAATAAAAAGAAATGAAAAATTTAGATAATGCAGCCAGTTAGTCGGTATCTTCTCCATCATCTGCAAAGCATGTTCTGTCTGCCTGTAGATCTTTACCATAGAATGCTCTATCATATGCATTCTTGATGATTGTACAAATGGTGTTTGGAGGTAAGGCAAGATGGCATGCAGTGTCAACAATTTAGTCTCCATTCTTAATGTGCTGTATTATATCAACTCTCACGTCAACAGTAGTACTAATACATTGCCTCTTGCAAACACCAGACAGCCTTCCACCAGCACTACTGATTCTAGATTTTCCACTCATAGCTGAAAAAAAAAAATCCCGGGATAGAACATAATGCAGTATATCAGAGCACAGAGCACTCACAACATTCATCCATTACATTGCTTACAGATTCGACAGGAGGAAGCACCCTGTTCAACAAATAGTGATTTGATTTAGTTCATGGATTGTGTTTTATATATCTATCAATATCTCTGTTGCCCTTTCTCTCTGGGAACTCCCATCAAAGGGGTCACCATTGCAAAAGTCTCCACTTATCCCTGTCTGTACTAGCCTCCCTTACACACACCATTCTATGTATTCTTCCCCATTTCTCTCCATTACTCTTCCACTTTATTTACCCATGTCACAGGTTGCCTTCCTTTCACATCAACCCCATTAATTGTACTGTCATTCACTCTCCTTGTAAAATCACCATCTTGCATACTTTCCATTTGCCCAAACCACCTCAAAGTATTACGTTTCACTCCTACCACTCCACAATTCATTCTGTTTTCATTCCCTGCCATACCAAATCTGTCATACAACCCTTCATTATTTTTTTTTTCGTTCCATCCATTTATACCACATATTCATTTCAAATAAACTCATTTCCACAACCTAAATTCTTAACCACTCTGACTCATTCCATGTCCATGTTTCAGCTGCGTAGGTCAAGGTCAGGAGGACTATGCTGTTCCTAGATCCTGTAGTCCCCTTCTTTCTTTTGTATCCCCACTATGATAATTTGTCTAGTAGTGGGCATGCCAGCAGAACCTTGTGGTACATTTTTGAAATATTTCAGATTAATTGCAAGGTCATTGATAGTAAGGTCAACTATTCAGAGTATGGCCAGATGCTCAGTATAGAGGTCATAGTGGAGTGTATATACTGACTTGTAGTGTACGAACTTGGGAGCATCATATATCATATCATCAGAAAGATTATAGAGTATTAGATTTTATGATTATACCATCATAAAGTTTGGGCGCATAACTTTTCAGCACTTTGCTTTGCTTGAGAATTTTTGAATTAAGAAACTCGCAGATTTTGCCCTACTACCTCTGTAATACTGCCAGCAACCTGAAATTGCCAAAATGGGATTATTTGATCCACCCTTCCCTAAGGATGGTAAGAAGTGCATGACATAAGTTTGATTTACAAAATGGGAGATTCTTTGTATCTTGAAAATTTCAGAATCCCCCTTCACCACAAGCTGGTCCTCAGAAGATCATGTTTGATGACTGGGGTGAATATATTGATGAAGCTACCAGGAGGCATTACTATTACAATACAAGAACACGGGAAAAGCGATGGAAGCCTCCACGAAAGGGAATTCATTCAGTTGCCATTCCAGAGGTAAGCTTCTATGTGGTTGTTCTGTCCTTGTGATCAGGGAAATCTTGGGACAACCTTTGGCTGAGTAAAAACATTCAAGTCTGATATGTTTACTAAACATCTCACACTATGTAATCTGATGTGTTCTCAAAAATATGCAACTTTTCACAATTAATTACTGTAGGAAATAAGTCATGAATCTCAGTTACTTTTAGTGTAATTCATAACAAGGAACTTTTATTATGCAGCAGGGTGGCTCATGTACAACTTCCTCAGAACGAAGGTCATAACTTATGTGTTGATATTGCTCCATCGTACCATCACATTGTTTTTCCACCATATTTGGGTTTCTTCATTTACCTCTTCTTAATAAGTTTATTCAATAGCATTTCATTTTGGTAATCTCCTATGTTCCATATCACTTGAGTTTTCCACCCACTGACCCATGTCTTTTTCTCAACTAGATACCAACTCCTTTCCGTATAATGTAATTTTTCAAGTTTGTTCAAGTTCTCTCTGTTTGTGTATCCTCACACCATATCATATTATTTCCACAAGTTGGCTATGCAGCAACCATTTCTGCATTGCCTTTAAAAGCAGAGGATTAAGTTGTAGCCCAAGTTTTGGATATGAGATGTGATGCTGTGAGAGTAAGAACTTACAAATCAGTCTGCCTAAAGTCCATAAAGTATATTTTGCTGGGTGGTTTGGTGCATTGTCAGCCACATGGAGTTCATTCGCCATTCTAGGGATTTTGGTTGTCTTAACTTGGAAATTTCAAACTTTAGGAATAGCTCAACTAATTTTTGAAAAGTCTAATGAATTTTGCATTTTTCTGTGCACCATAGGAAATTGGGAGTATTTCCTGGGATCTCAAAAAATGTTTGCATATATTGAAGACTTGTGTTCAACCCCTCTCTCATCTCCCATACTCTTTTTGGTCTTACAGCTCAGTGCATAAAACCATTATAGATAAAAACAGGAAGGGGACTTGAAAGAAACTTTTTACTCTCAGATAAAATTCCTCTCAGAGGCACCTGTGCTGATGTATTTTGTTATGTTTATTTCAGGTTCCTCTTTCTGCAAAAAAAGAGGAATTAAGAGGTAACTCAAGTCATGGCCCACCCAGGATTCCAGCCCCTGACTATCCCAGTTCTCCAAAGTCTTCCCACAAACCCTTTTCATACTCTAATCTTTTAGAAGGAGCATCACCTTTGTTGTTGAACAGAGCTGCTACTCTGGCACCAGCCTCCACTGTTTCACAGCACCAACCAGTCGGGCCTTCCCATACTTTCCCTATGCTAGGTGTCTCTCCAGACAAGAATATGTTACCACACCAATCCTCTAATCATCCCCAGGTCCCATCACTGAACCTTATTACTCCTCCACTTGTTCCCCCTAGCAGTGCCAAACCTCATTATCCTGCAACCCCCACTTCTCCAGTCCCTGTAGAATTTACAGAATTTAGTGAAGCAGATCAGAGGTCTTCCCTGCTTGATGTTTTGTTTGATGTTAGTCCTCCAAAAGGCTGGTGCAAGAGATATGATGCCCTCACGCAGAGAGTCTACTTCTTCAACAGAGCTACACATCAGCGGGTGAGTAACAACGAAGGACTGCTTTGCTCGTTTCTGATATTTCTGAGTTATTTTTATGTCTTACTGAAAAATTATGTAAAATCAAAGGTTAGCCCAGAATAGCAGCAGCGTAAAAAAAAAAGGTATCAAAAGTTTGGACAAATGTATTTTGGTAGTCATAGGATAATTGGATTTAGTTACACAAAATGTGGACTTATTTGGATAAAGAACTTCGTTTCTCTCATGACTGTTTACATATTTCCTAACAAATTACAAAAGAGATAGATTTGGGGAAAAAGAGATAGGAAAGTAGAAAGCCAGGAACATAGTAGCAGCAGCAGCAGCAGGATTGGCAAAAGTGCATAGCTCTTGTTCTGAGAAGTTATTTTTAGTTCACAAAATATTTCTCTGCTTGAATGTTAAACATGAGGAGATTACACAAGTCAGTTATTACTATTTTTCTTGTGATATGTGTCTTAATTCACAAAATTTTTTCACTGATTGAATGCTAAAGAAGAGGAAATTACACCAGTCTCTGATTATTGTGTTTCTTGCAGTAGGCATCATAGAATTCTTTTTACTAAGATTCATGTTAGATTGGTACACAGGCACCCCTTTAATGATTACTTGTTGGCTTTCACTTGGTAGATTTATAGCCTTTCCTTGTAACTCTATCTGTCTATATCTTTGGTGCCCATTCCCTCTGGGAACTCCCATCAAGGGGTGGCCATGACAAAATAATGTCCACTTATCCCTGTCCTTACATGCCTTCCCCACATACACCATTTCGTGCATTCTTCCACTGTTTCTCTTCTCCAGTATGCTCCCATCGTATTTGTCCATATCACAGGTGGTTTCCTCTCACACCAACCCCTTTAATTGTACAATCACACTCTCTCCTTGTAAACTCCCAGTCTTACATTCTTTCCACATGCCCAAACACCCTCAAAGTATTACATTTCATCCACTCCACTTCTTCGCACTTCATTCCCTTTGCATTCCCTGCCAAACTACATCTCAAATACACCTTCATTTCTTTCTTTATACCATCTAGTCACACCACATACTCTTCTCAAATAGCTCATTTCATAAACCACCGTGACACATTCCATGTCCATGTTTCAGCTGCATAGGTCAGGGTTGGGAGGATTATTCTGTCCCTTAATCCTCTCTTCACTTCCATACTTGCACTTGTACCCTTCATTGTTCTATTAAGGGACCCAATGACTTCTACCCTGTACTGCTTTCTCCCTTATCTTTCATATCATATCACCAAACTTACCCTAGACAGCTCCTTAATACTTAAATCCTCTCCTCTTCCAGTCTTTTTCCCCTCATATCCAAAGCACAATTAAGTACACTTTCTCCTTTCACTCTTTATGGTTTTACAAAATCTATATTTTCACTGATTCCCTTCAAACACCATTACTTTACTTTTACTTACATTTACCTTCAATTGCCTATGCTTATCCATGTTATGAAATACTTACAACCTTCTGCAACTCTCTTCACTCTCAGCAAACAACACAGTGTCATCCGCGAACAGGCTCGCCACTAGCTACCATATCTTGTCACCACTCCTTCTCTGCACCCCTTTTTTCGTAGTTTTTCATTCATCTCTTATCACTTCATCCACGTATATATATTAAAAAGCCACATTGGTGTCACACAGCCCTGCATCACACTTACATATATCCCAAAACTTTTGCTCAATTATCCATCCACACCTACACATGCATTTGTTCCTCTATAGAAGGCTTTCACACCATCCAACAGTTATCACCCTTTACCATGTACCCTTAACACGCCCCATAAAGCATTCCACTCGACTCTGCAACACACTTTCTCCAGATCCATAAAAACAGCATACAACTTCTTACCTTTCACTAAATACTTTTCCATGGTCATCTTTACCTAAGAACATCTGATCCACTTGTCCCATACTTCACTTGTTCTGCATTCAGTCACTTCCATCACTTTATCAGCCAACACTTTTCCTGGTATACTTAACAGACTTATTCCCTTATAATTGCTACATACATTCTTAGAACCTTTTCCTTTGAATAAAGGAACAATAATAGTTTCTCCCAATCCTCAGGCTCAACCTTCTGTTTGTATGCTAAATTACATATCAGATGCATCCACTCCAGGTGTCTCTTCTACCTCAGTCTCATTATTGTCCTTCTTATCTCCCTTTTTGCTATAGGCCCTTGCACTCGTATCCTTTTCTTTACATCCTCCATACTCATGCATGTAACAACTGTTGCTTCCCCTTCTCCCACATTCATCAGCTCTTCAAAATATTCTTTCCATCTTCCTTTCGCTTTCTCCATATGATTCAGTGACTTCCCTTTCGTACTACTCACATTAATATTTCCACTCTTTCACCTCCTTTCAGTATAGTTTCTTATTTTCCTGAAACTTTACACTAAACTTTCTTCCATAATCTTCATCTGCTCTTTCTATGCTTTCTCCTATCATGTTCATAACATTCTGCTTACATATTTTATATTCTTCCCTCCTCCTTTGCTGAACTTCTATTGGTACATTCTTAATGAGCAATCTGCCATATACCTTTTTCTTTTCTTCCGCAACATTTCTAATCTTATCTGTCCACCATGTAGTGCCCTCTTTTTTTTTTTCCAATATATCACAACCTTGTATCCAACTATTGATTCTACAGCCTTTACTAGTATTTCTGTGAACATTTTAAACGCCTTATTCTCACATGACTGCATCCCTACATTCACTGCACTTCCATCTAAGCTTTCACTTACCTTCCTTTCGTACTCCCCCTGCATTTTTTCTGATTGATCTTCTTGCTTTCTAACACTTTTACCTCTCCACTCTTCCTTACATCCTTTCATCCACTATTACATAGTCAATCAAAACCTTTCACCCTTCTCTTCCATCTTTCCTTATCCGTGTATAGGTGTGGATCCTCTTGTGCTGAAAAATGGTGTTTACAAGGAATAAACTTCTTAGCACAACTATCCACAAGATAACTTCCATTCTCAATTACTCCATGCACTCCCCATTTACAATAATGAATTTCATCACATTCCACTTTTGCATTTATATCACTCAATACGACCACATTTCTCTTGTTCCCAAAATCGCTTATACAGTCATCCAAATATATCCATAAAAGCTTTATTTCATCCTTACCTCATACAGTCTCTTTTACTATTTTCCTGATGTGTGACTCTGGTGACAAGTTGGGGATTATTTCAACTCCCAGGACCTTCTCAAAATAGAATCCTGAAGCTTATTTCTTGTTAGATGATAATCATACTGAGGCCTTTTCTTAGCTCTGTCTCACTCTCGTTACTTTACATTTGTTTGCACTGTATGGGGAAGGAGTTTCTCACTCAGTAGGTCCCATCCTTTGAGCATTTTCTGTCAAACAACTTTTTTGAATATCTGCATTCTGCCCTTATTTGAAATATCTTCATTCATTTTATTCCATCCCTCCAGCACTCTTCTACAAGGAGAGGACTTCTTCAGTAAGAACACATATCTTCTAGAAAGTTTCTAGCTTTTTTATGTTATGTACTGTAGTTTTCTGTCCTTGCATCTCTCAGAAAATTGTTCTCTCTCTACTTCATTAATGTCTTAAACAACTGAGGGTCTTTTCCATACTATGATAAGCAAATTTAAGGCCACTAACCTTTCCCAATAGCTTAGCTCTTACGTTTTGGTGTATGTGTGTATGTGTGTGTATGTGTGTGTGTGTGTGTGTGTGTGTGTGTGTGTGTGTGTGTATGTGTGTTCTCAGTAACCACCTGGTTTGTTAGGGAGGACAAAACAAATCAGGTTTATAGGGAAACTTGTGCTTATTTTGTTGAATGAAAAGTGGAAAACTATTCTTGATATTACCAAAAAAGGAGAGTTGATGAAGATCCCAGGAAAAGGCTTGAGTGTATATCTGTGTGTGATAAAAAGTTATGTGACCAGTTTGTTTTTGAGCTGTGTGATATTCATTGTTTATTTGTTCATTTTTTGTTTGTTTGTTTGTGGTTTGCAGTTTATTTTTGCATTATTATGCTTGGGTTATAGAAAAAAAGGATTCTCACAAAGGAATTTTTCTTGGTTACAGTTGCTGTATTTATCATCAAATATGATACTCATTGATTAGAAATAATATAAAATTTGGAAATTTTGTTAT
Source organism: Panulirus ornatus (assembly GCF_036320965.1). Lineage (NCBI taxonomy): Eukaryota > Metazoa > Arthropoda > Malacostraca > Decapoda > Palinuridae > Panulirus > Panulirus ornatus. Next base: position 6,081,439 of record NC_092274.1, read on the forward strand.
TTATTACTTTGGCATTTTTGTTGAAAAAGAAGAAAATCTTTTTAAAAGTCTGCATATTGCTGGTGTGTTCTTTCCTAAAGGTGTGGTTCTTATGGAAGGAGAGGTCTGGTGATCAGTACCTTTCAGATTGTTGTGTTCAGTTCCAGTTGAAAATCTGCATCAAAAGTTACTTAGATTTGTATATTGGTTTATTTACTTAAATAATGGATTAGTTACCGTGCATCTGTAACTTGTTTTACAAAATCCAAAAAGCTTAGTAAGTGGAAAAAAGGTTACAAAATTTAGAGAGGATGTGAAAAATTATGAATTTAGGAGTACAATCTGGAGAGGAAGTGATATCCTGTATACTATCATAAATGACCTGTAGCTCACAGTGTCTACTGGAGTGGTTAACTCTATTCACAGCATTATTTAGTTGCCACTGAGGCATCCTGGGATTGTTATTTGTGAAAATTGCTGATGATAGTTTAGTATGTGCTGAACAGTGGTGTGTGAGGAGGCCTTGAGGGCTGTGGAAGGTTATTGTCTACATCCTGAGCAGTGTTGGTCCCCTGGGGTAGGATCCGTGCCCAGCCAAGACAGGATAGACTGCAGCATTACAGTGGTAGCTCATACCCTTACCACCTTGTAGTGCTTATTAAGTGTAACTCTGCTCACCACTCTGGATACTTTGTTGAGAAACTTTGAATGATTTTATTTACAAGGGAAAATATTATCACTTGAAAATGGATATAAGAGATTACAAACAACTGATTAAGGCATGTTAATACCTTAACATACCTATGTTACTTTGTATATTTTTCTTATATTAACAGCTACTTCTAGTTTTAATTACAGGAAAGATTGCTGGTTGATGATTTCAACTTGGTGTGTTAGTAGTATACTTTGTACGAGAATGACTTAGACTTATCCTGTTTTAAAGCTTTAGAAAGAATGTGTGATGATCAATATAAGGTAACTTTGATGGGCCCTATGGTTTTCCAGCCAAAAGGAGTTTCATGGGTCACAGAGGTGGATATAGCATACCACGACGATAAGCAGTATATTCGCAAGACTTATCAGAGCACAATGGATCTTGCTAAAGAACTGCAACTAGATGCAGATGTTTTCAGTGATACATGTCCAAGCCCAAGAGAAAATACTCAGGTGTCTTGTAGTACTCCACTTCAAGAGAGTGACCACACTTTTCAAGAAGAAATACATGCTCTAAATGACCTATCGGATGGCAGTTCAAAAGTAGCAGGACATAAACTTTCTCAAAGTATTTATCATGATTCCAAAGTTCCACCAAAGAAGCCACCCCGTAAATCTCAGCTATCTGTGCAGTCAAAGGAAACTGAAATTGTTACCATATCTTCGCGAGTCCATTCACCTGTTATCCAGACTCGCTCTTTGTTGGCCATCCCTGATACTCCATCCATAATGGAGGCTGGTTCCAGAGTTTCGTCATTTACACCACACACTAGTACCTCTAAGCCACTTGGACACTCCAGAAGTAAGTCTGAAAGCCTGAAAGTTGATAAAGTGAACATATTAGAAACAGGCTTTCAGGATCCTTCAATTGCAGTAGCATTAGCGGGTATTGTTACTGACCCAAAGACACTTTCCATAAATGTTGCTGGTTCACAGTCATCAACTAAACTTGCCACCAGATCAAAGTCACCATCCAAACTTACGACAAGCCACATGCCATTGTCCAAATATGCTACAAGCCCCAAATCACCATCCAAACATACTACAAGCCCCAAGTCACCATCCAAACATACTACAAGCCCTAAGTCACAGACACCAAAGTCTCCTACGTTTAGCTATTCACAGTCCCCAGTAGATGATCAGAGAGAGAAGAATACAGATACCTTAAATTCAGAGGTGATGACTAAAGATCAGTATGAGGAGATGCTGAGAGAGTTAAGTGCTCATAAAATTATGTCATCTCGAGTGCCTTTGAAATCAGTAAATGATAAGAATATTGAAGAGGAAGGAGCTTTAGCAAGTAATGCTGAATTAAGGAGAGAGTTCACTGAAACTACTGCTTCAGATGATGGAAAAGTAGAAGAATATTTGTCACAAAAAGCAGGGCAAGAACGATTGTTTTCTTTATCAGATATTTCTATGCAAGATACACCTCAGGAAATAAACACTCCAAGTGAAGAAGTGGTAAGCAGGCCTCTGTTAAGTTTTCATAACAAGTCATTGGCTCATGTTCGAAAGTCAACTTTTATCAGTCAAGATGAGGTAGGATCCATCCTTGAGGACAAATCCTTGTCTTCTATGATTGGATTTACCTCCTCCTTCGAAGATAACCCAGCTCTTGGTGGGGGGGTAGTCAATCTAGCGTCTCCTCATTATCTCACTCATGATATAGGCCATGGAATCCAGTCAGATCAGGATGGGTCTTCCTTTAATGGTGACACCGAAAATGCCAGTTCTACTCTGCACTCCCAGTTTGTCAGTAGTGGCTACAGCAGAGAGCGCAAGAGGTCACAAGGCTCTGAGAAGGTAGTGCTACCATTTGTCGGTCTTGATGTATTTAGCAATTTTCAAATCCCTTTTCAAAAACTCTATATATATATATCTATAGTATTAATATATATTATCCATGAAAATTTCCCAATGGTCTTTGTCAAGAAAGAGAGAAAATTGATTGAAAATTGCTATTTCCATCACTAGTGTTTTTTGGATGTAGCTTTATAACTGCTGCTCTTACATAACCAAGCCTAAGGATGGCTTATATTGGCAGCTTGTTCATACTACTCCTCTGGAGGTGCACCACATAAACAAGTAGTAGATGATTAATGAAATGACAGAATGCTATGTATGTCAGTGTCACCTGTGCAGTGATGTGTCCTACTTTCATTGTTATTGACATGCTTCATTTGCAATGCAAGATTTCTTCTTATGCATATTGCAGCCAAGTAACCAATTACCTTGCTTCATAAGCTTTATGCAGCAGAGTTTAGGCATTACGGGGAAAGCGCAATTTTATTTTGATGTGTAAAATCTAACTGCCACTTAAGGTTGCAGTGATTATCAGGGGGGTTTAGAGGTAAATTATTTGTATTTTCTTACAAGTTCTTACGATAGATTTACTGTAGGTTTTGTGAAATTGTTGAACTATTTTCGTGCACACATTATTGAAACTATACCGACTAATTTTTATAGAAAATTGTGTTCAGTTCATTCACATTATCTTATTTGTGAATTGATGAAGTGTGACTTACAGCTTATTGTGAGACTCGCAATAGGCATTTACCAAAACCTAGATAAACCTTCGATACATGATATTCATTAAAGCTATCATCAGGGCCTAATCAGTGATGCTAGTAATAGTTCATTAACAGAAAATAGATATTGTCTTTGGCAGTTTGATTGATATTTCATATCTTTGGAATTTCACATAAGACATCTGGTTATTTTATGTAAGTAAAGACGTTTCACACAAATTGTACTCCAACTGTAGATCCCATTTATAAATGATGTTTACAGTATTTTAGTTTTTTAGATTGATTTAGTGATTAATGATACTTTCTGGCTGCTTAATGTACATAATTTTACCAAAGATGTTAGACAATTAACTGCTATGAGTAGTGCTGATAACACTTTAGTGAGCCATCTTTGGTACAGATAGTGTATCCAGGATTTTACTTTTTTGTGTTCACACTGAAATACATTCCTTACTCTAACATTCCATTGTCGATTACAAAGTGATTTACACTAAAAGGTGTATGACCTGTTATTTATAACTGGATTAACTTAACCTTGAGGCCCATAGCCCAGCATATTGGATTAGCTTATCCTTATGATCTATATCTCAGCATATTAAGCTGGTATGTATGATTTATAGATTTTCATGATCATTAGTATATTGATTTAAGATACACACAAATATTACATTTGACAAAATTTGCTCATGAGATGTTATTACTGTCAACAGTAATATAAATAAATTACTAAAAACTTTTGAACTGGTGTGAATAAAATTTTTAGAATTAAAACTGGTATTTGATGAAAAAGAAGGAAAAAAATGAAAAATGAACTAGACATTATTATATATAGTGTTCAGTACTATGTTTATTTTCATTTTTTCATACATATGCTGAAAAAATAAAAGCTTCAGGCCTCACCAAGTAACCATGCACTGTGGACTGTAACCTGACACCATGGATACAGGAGAGTCATCACAATTTTATGATGTCCAGCACAGCCTCAGATTCAAGCTAAGATGCTTCACATGATATGGGATATAGTGGTTGGCTTAGTGATGACACTTACAATATTAGTGGTATGCTGATATGGAAGGGAAGAGATGTAGAAATGACAGCTTGAGCCCTATTAGAATAAGCACTCAACAAGTGGTACTGACTGCAGAATATCTTAATAACCATTTGGCTAAGACTGAATGGTAAAGGATTCTCTGGTTAATGAAATTGTTCACCTCACACATGTTTGTGCCATCCTCAGAGGTAGTATACAAGTCTTGTAAAAGAAAAGATTCTTTTGCTGACATGCCTTGCCTCCTGTCTGAGCTGTGAATAAAGAAATTGAGATGGCAGTTTGCCATGCCAGCACTTTACTATGGCCATGTGGCTTGACATGTAAATGTAATTACTGCAATTACTATGTGGGTCTTGAGTTGATATGCACCACAATATCTTTTTTACTTATTAGCAATATAGAGTGTATTAAAGTCCTATATAGTTCCATAGTATCTTTTATATACTGGTGCCAGATCAGGTTCAGCATAAAACATAACCAGGGAAAACAGAGTGATACCATAAGTTGGCTGTAGCTAGCTAATGGCAGAGTTATGATAAGAAACAATCACTCTCTTTAAGAGGATTAGATGGAACACTCTCATCCTACACTACAATCGTTGAGAAACACTCATCCACACTAGAATTTCCAATAGAGATAGTGCTGTCTCAGTACTGTTATGCACGATCATCATTCAGCACACTAGTACTGCTGTTTCACAACTTTTTATGTTTACCATTAATGGGAACCATTAAAACTCGACAGACAATGCTAGAATGGTATGTGAAAGGCTGTGGTTTGTGAGAGTTATAAGATATCATAATGATCAAAAATTTTGTATTTGAATCTGCCTTGCCAAAAAAATCTTGTGTGGCCAATTTTGATTGTATGAAAAAAGATTTCAGGGTTTTATGGGCAAATGACAACCTTATTTTGAAAGAATTAAGCAATTGATGAAGTGTACTGTGGCAAGATAGGAAAAGTTAGTAAAGCATGGTTAAATGTTTGTCTCTTAAAGATGTGGTTTTGTGTCTTGCTGATGACAGGCATTGTGGCTGCCACCACCATTGTGGGCCTCAGATACTGATATCACTAGCCAGCTTACCAACAGACCATCTCTTGATCAAATTTCTCTTCCCTAGTGAGCATATGCCATGTTAAGGATAAAGCATTGATTCCCTGTCGACCCTTAAACTGCAAGAGTTATGACGAATTGCATAGCAGGGGGGTGGGGGAATCATCATATGAGTACTGTTTTATGGGTTCCACCTAAATCCTTTGCCAACACTTTTACATATGAGTGGTGAATGTTGCCATGGTCACTGTAGGTGCTTTGTTCACTCTTAGAAAGCATTTCTAAAGTGTAAATACATATATAGGTAGATTTAAATGTTTAAGTAGTGATCGGAAATAGTGATGTGTCATTTAGTGAATGTGAGTTATGAATCTCACACCACACCCACCTCCTTCTTTCTTCCACCAACCTTTCACCTCCATCTGCTGGGGTATTTATGTATTATCATCAGGTACCATCATAGTTACCTTCTCGGTTCTCTCTCAGTCAGATCTTTGTGCTTCTATAGAGCAATGACCATAATCAAGTTTTGATCTATGTGGGGAATAGTTTTATGAACATGTCCTTCTCCATTTATATGGAAGCAATTCTTATATTTGCCAGCAGACAGTCTGCCTCTATCATACTTATCCATCTGTGTAACTCAGACAATAAATTAGGCACAATGTCACCCCATAGATCTCTTTCATATGACAATTCTTGTAATTTATTTCCCATTCAGTAATAATTTCATTGAGGCCTTCATTCATTGTGCTCCATACTCATCACCTTGCACTTGCTTGCATAGAATCTCATAAGCCCTTTATCTGACCAATCATAGAATTAGTCCAGGTTCCCCTGTAGGCTGATGCAATAATTATCATTCTTAATTCCCTCATGATCTTGGCTTCATGCACACACATGGTTTCATATGATTGAAGTCCATCAGGCAAGTCGTTTATATACACCAAGAATAGTGATGGGCTTAGAACTGAGCCTTGTGGCATACCAGTTGTTAACCTCAACTCGCTTCAAAGATGCACCTCTTACCTGTGTTCTTTGCTTGCTTCTAATGAGGTAGTCTATTAACTTTTTAATCAGCCTCCAGTTAGGAACTATGTCAAAGGCTTTCTGGCAGTTCAAGAACTTACATATACCCATCTCTCTCATTGATCTAGGATGGAGCTCACCCTGTCTCTATATAGAAGTCTAGAAGATTGTTTATGTATGACCTCTTTCCCCAGAAGCCATGTTGTCTCCAATTTAGAAAGTTTCTCATATGCAAGTGGTCGTTCATATGTTCCCTGATTATTTTTTCCAATGTTTTACAAACCACAGTTGTTAGTCTGTCATTCAGTGCTGTTCTAGATCCTATTTTTTAAATATAGACACAACATTTTCCCTCTTCTACCTCTTTTGATGTATATAATCCGCAGACAATATAATGAACTACCTGACCCTGTGTATTGAACAAATGATATGTTGAACAACCAGACCATTTCATTTGCCCAGGCACAGCTAATTGACAGCACGTCACCCCCTGTATACCACATAACTCCAATTCACTGGGTTCTTTGGATGCCTCATATTCTGTATATTTAGGCCCTAATGCTTAATGTTTCTTTCTCTCCATTCTCTCTTCTTGTTTTTTCCTTATTCTTTGCTCCGTTCAGTTCTATTTGTGTATATTCTTAGTAATTCTTTCCTCACTCATCCTGCTCCCTTAACTTCCAACGTGAATATCATCTCAGTAATTTTCTCCTTGCGCATCCTCTTCATAAATCCAGACTATTTCCACACACACTCTTCAGCTCTCTTGTACATTATTCCACTCACTACCAAGTTTCCCGTACGCTCATTTTGTAGTCAGTCAACCCTCCTCACACCACATATTTTCCTCAAGTGCTCCTTTTGCAACACATCAATCCTCTTCCTTACTTTTTCTTATTTAGGGCACATGTCTTACATGCCTCGCATCCATACAACAGTGTTTGAACTCCTGTATCATCAGGCATTTCCTCTTCCATTTACTCTTCTGTGCCTTGGACCGTAGCCCCCTCACTCACCCTATGGTTCATTTCAACTTCCATGGTTCCATTCACTGCTATTTTCACTCATGTGTTCTGTACATCCCACTTCCTCTTAAGGTCTCTTCAATCAAACTCACACTCTAACTCACTTTTCTCTTTTGTTGCTAATCCTTATAACCTAGCACATAATTGCAACTTTCTCATTGTACACACTTCTAAACTCATACACCAGATTTTGCAATTTCTCGCTCAAATCACTGTATCATCAGCACACAGCAGTTGACTCACCTCTCAGGCCCCCCTGACCCTAGCAGACTGGAAACCTGCCCCAACATTTACCCTTGATGCAGACCACCACCTGGAACCACTCTCACTTCTCTTCCTATTTGCTTCCATATCTGCTTTTCTTGATAGAAACTCTTCACTTCTTTTATTAGCAGGTGTCTCATTTACTCTTGTACAGAGTAATGTTTATGTAGGGTTGCTCTTCGCCCATCTCCTATAAGCCAAAATGAAATCAGAAGCTACCTGTCTTATTGACTCAGACCCTTCTTAACTCATCTCTATTTACTTTTTCACTTACAAGTATTATTTCTTCCTTCTCCCTTATATAGAGAAGTTTTTTCTCTTTCTGTCACCTTTCTGTACTTCAGAATTGAATTTACAAATTCTTTTTGGGAGCTTGAACTGATCTTTTTTCTAATTTCTTTACTGAAGGTTTACATTAAGTATATTGTTGCCCATTCCATATTGGCTACCATAAATGAATTACTTGTATACTCAAGTACATACATATGTTTGAGAAAGGGCAATGTGAGTGTAAAAACTCTCCTTGTAGCGCATGAGTTGTAATCAAATGTATTTGTTTCTTTGTGTGAGTTTGTCTGAATGAGTGTTCTGAAAGATTGTACAGGTTTTGTCTGTCTGAATGAATGGACTGAAAGATTGTACAGTTTATCTAAATGACTTTTGAATTGTACATAGAAGATTTGCATGTAATTAAACTTTGGTTGATGAATAACTATTTTGTATTTGATGAAAGATTAACTTTTTTTCATACTGTTGGTGTTTGGTTGATATTCACAAATAAGATTTATTCAGATTCTTCTGTTGAAGACTTTGATACATGTATTTGGACTGTACTCAGAAAAATTGCATGAAGTCAATAAATTTTTCAATACGTACTGTAATAAATTTTATTTCTTATCTGTAATAAGATGTATTTGTTTTAGCAATGTTCATAGTATTAAGATTGATATCAGAGTCTTTATTTAAATTGTTATAAGACTGTAAAGAAAACCATTATATATATTTTTATCATGCATACATGGATCGATTTTCTTTTCATTGTTCCATTGCAAAAATTAGTAACAATGAATGATTTTGAGTTGTTTCAACTTAGGGAGTTCCCTTTAATGACACTTGGTATGTTTCCCCTTTCTGACACTTTGCATGAAAAGGGAAGCATACAAAATACGTAGGTTGTAGGATTTCAATAATTTTAGCTTATATTAATCTTCTCTGTCAATATCCTTTTCATTTCTTTCTGTAAGCTCCATTCCCATAAGTTTGTGTTCTTTCTTCATTGGTTCTTGATTCCATTGCCTTATACTTGGAAGACAGTTACTACACTGAATATTATGTTGTTAGGAGAAAGCTAACGTTCTAACAACTAAAGAGTTATTTTACCAGAGCTGATAGGGGAAATGATGTTTGGTTTAAGAACTTTTGAGCTCTTGGCACAACTTAAAATGTCTGCTGCTGTATATATATGCCCCACTACACCATTTGGATAGGAGATTTATTAGTAGAATTTATGTTATGAGAAACCTACAGTTGAACACATCATAGGCCATGACTTGTGTTCATTTTTAATGTCTCAGTGAGGAATTAACGGATAATATATCAGAGAATTTTTTTTTACAAAAATCACTTTATGCTGTATTGACTGGACTGTGGAGCATTGCTCTGTTTATATTTCCATGTTCTGAGCATTTCATTTTTGTCCCTTTTTATTTTGATTTCCCATGAATTACACACATGCAATCATTCAGAACTCTTCTGTTATTCATTCTTTGTTCTGCTTCAATTCTAAAGTATATTTTTATTAATGTGCAGCCCACCCGTATGTCCTTTTTGAGGATAAATAACTTACCCAGATGTAATACCACCCCATGAATTTATATACCAGAGTCCATGAAGGATTTATCGAAAGATTTGATGAGCAAAATACATCTCAGTGTAAAATGTTGAGGAAATGATAGTTGAAGATTGCTGCTATTGAGTTCTTTGAGCGTTTTAAGCTTGTGAAAGAAAGTATATTAGCTTCTGGGTTCTGCAAACATTATCCTACCTTGAAGTGAGATCTGAAATAGCACACCTCTTCCTTTAGAGTTAGTACTGATTTATGTCAGTGATTCATGCAGCCTCTAGCCAATGCCAGAATGATTCATGCAGCCTCCAGACAAATTTGCTGTTGGCCATTTTGAAACAGTTCCATGCTCTTACTTGTCTTCCCAAGTAATCTTAAACTGCATGATCCTCATTTTCCACAAACCATTCAATATTATCCACTTCCGTTTTGAATTCGATTTTCACACCATTTCCAAAGCCTTAGACCTTCTGAAAAAATTTGCATGTATTTCAGCTATTGTACCTTTACACTTTTCTAAAATAAGTTTGCTTATTTTCTGATTTTTTTAAAGTGCTATTTTACTTCATCTTTATATATAAAGATCCATTTCACATAATTCATTAGGTTATTCACCAAAATTGATTCCCCTGTTCCTTGAGGTTGGATTGTGAATAGTTATGTAACCCAAACTCTGAATAATTATAACTGATGCCTTGAGCATTCACTTCCTCCCTTCTCTTTATTTCTGTTCCTTTAGTATTTGCTTCTGGAATGTTGACAGTGACCTTCCTTAGTCATCCAGATACTTTATTGAAACCATTTGCTGTTTGCTTGTACTTGTCACACCTCTCCATGTTATTATGCTGTCACCTTTTCTTAATACCAAAGGCCACTTTCTAGAAGTTACTCTTATTTTTCTCTACAAATATATATTTTCACCAATATATTTAATCTTTCATTTGCCACATCTCTCTTCCCTTCCCTTGTCTCATGTGTATAAATCTCCACAGGATTCATATTTCACTTTATTCCTATGCTCATTTCACTTTTTTGTTGCCTCAAAAATATAGCAAATGCCTTGCTTTCATAATATCCTCACTTAATGTTCTGGTATACAGTATATGCACAGCTTAACTTCTTAGCAGCTAGGCTTGAGATAGTGTGTACAGCATTAATTACTGATATTGCGTGTGTTAATAGTGGTTCGCGACGAATAATGATGAAGGGAAGATCTACTACTATGAAGAAAATGGGACAAAAAGTCTATGGAAACTGCCAGAGGTATGTGAAAGTTATAGTTTAAGCACTGTTCTGGTTAGATATGAACTTAGGATTTCTGTTGTGTCATTTTTTTTTTATTTGTGTGGCTGTCTTGCTAACAGTTGCAAATAACTAGTTTAGTAGAATGAAGTGAAATATAGTTTACTATTGTCACTAGACTTTTAGGGAGTAGACTTTAAGAAATTTGTTCATTACTTTGTATCACCTGTAAGAGATGTAAAATAGTAGGTTGAAACTCCTCCGAACTCTGTTAAGGGTTCTTGAACAATATGATGGTCAGCTAAGGAAGAACAGATAGGTATCATTCATTCTTGTATGTGCCAAACTGATATTTTACTGAACCAAGATATAGAATTGCTCTTTTCATTAAAAGATTTTATTTCCAAGTAGTTGAAGAAAGGATTTAGTGTGTATTATCAGTCAAATTATAAAGTTGATTTGTACCAGGTGTTTTACTTAGGTTTTGGGATTGAAATCCAGAGTTATGGGTTCCATATCCAAAACTTTCAAGCATACTAATTTTGAAGGAATGTTTGTAATTTTGGAAAAAAGATTTTAGTTCTTTAGTGCCATGCATTAGCTTTTCTGTTGTAAGGACAAGGATGGGACAGTTTTCCCCAGATTCAGTATATCTTGTTATGTGTGAAAATTTTAAGATGAGTTTCAGTATATGGCCTGCTCTTGCATTTCCATATTTTTTTTCCTTGTTGCTAATAGATAGCTTTATGATATGAAACTGGGTTAAAGGTTTTTCTTGTCAGTGATTGTAAAAAGGTGAAATGCATCCTTCTTTATAATACTTTATACCTACTGAGCTTTAGCATTACTTATGTAGTGAAACTTTTTCCACTGCAGTTTGTTGATTCTTACACAACACTAGCTTGAATTCTGGATGGGAGTCATTTTCATGTTATTTCATAAGAACTGTTTGGTGTATTTTCAAGGGACTAGGAACTTTCAAAATAAAGCTACTTCTATGGCAGGTTGCTTTACATTGCAAAGGGAAGTTTGGTGTTTGTTCCTGTATTGGGAAGAGTTTCACTTCTTGGCACTGAACAGGTATATGTTTGTTACTAATGACACTCACAACAAGGAGAATTGAGTAATTTATACCCTGGCAATTTAAAGAGACACCATATCCGGTGCTTTAATGTCCTTTGCTTTCATGTTTGACCGAGATATGTAGCTGATACTTATTAATTCCTGTACTGTATCTCATAATGAAAAACTTGTTGATAATTGTAATCCTTCCATTACTTCATTGAAGCGGTGGATTAAACACTATTCATAATGCTTATGGTTAAGGGAAATCAGTCCATGTCTAGGAGAGCATCAGTGGCTTTCCCAACAGCATTATGTGTTTGACAGAAAGTGAGGAGTATGTACAAATTGTTGAAGAGGATTCTGCAGCCAGAATCGTGAACTGCCTGATTTAAAGAACTGCATTACATAATTTAAACTGATTCACTAAGATTTTAGAGAGATTAGAATTAAAAAAAAAGGTCCACCATTGTGTTGTTTGATATTCTAAAGTTTTGAGAGTTAGTCTTTTTTATTTGTCCCTTCAGTCTCTCAGATGTTTCACCAAGGTAATATTTATAAGGTCACATTTCTGATGAGGTCCTCATAATCATTACTGTGAGAATGAATTTTCTGGTCGTCTGTCTATCTACCTATATCTCTTACACCCTTCCTTTTGGGAACTTCCTTAAGGGGTGGCCATGGAAAAAGGGGCTTCATAACTCCAGTGCTGCTTGTTACCCTTTAGTGCCTTATTCTTAACAGGGCAGTAATAGAGGGCACCTGTAATGCAGAGTTTTCAGAGGTGCTTTTCTGATGTTCCCCTAACAACTATTACCTAATATGTCTAACCCTATGTTCCAATCTACTACTTCTATCCAATGGTTACAGCTGATGCTCCTACCTCCTACTTCTGCATAATGTTTCTACCTAATGCTCCTGTCTAATTTTCGTACCTATTACTTATATCTGTTGCTTCTGCCATTTTGCTAAAGGGCCAGGAGATTGCATAGCTTTTACTGCAGAAAAATCTAGGTGTTAAGAAGCATTTTCTGGTTTATCATTGGATGATGGATTGGAATTAGTCATGATAGCAAGGGAATAAGTATTCCCAGTAGAAGTTTTATCATTGTCTCCCTTTTTGCTCATCTCATGTTCTTAGCACAGTAAATTGCACAAAATGTTACTAGGTTGCATTAGTCTTTTTAGTGCATAAATGGGATATGAGCCCAGAAAATTTTTTGAATGGTGGATATATTAAATGTCCTTGTATGAGTGAAAATGATACATGCACATGCAAGTTAGGCTGTCTTATAATACAAGATTTTGTCTGGATTATTAGAGTTACAGGACATGGCAGAAAAGTTATGAGTAATGGGAAATAACAAAAAATATTATGTCTGTTATTTGTATGTATTCTTTTCTTTTATGATTTGTTGAGCTACTCGATTGGAACTATTTAGGCCAGTTCAGCAGGTAGTAGTGGGATGTGAAATTTTATTTTGTAATATCTAGTCATAATGGTTTTGTGTGGCAGTTACTGATTCATCAGTTTGGTGTTCCTTATACTGGTTAGGCTGATGCTTTGCTTTTGCAATTGTTAGATGTATGTGATCAGTATTTATTATAAAGAAAGTTTATTTTTTGCTCATAGTCATCAGTGTATAGGCTATCAGTTAATTAATATGTTCAGCATTTTTATATCAGATGGTACATCAAACTTGTTTTTGAAACCTTCAAAAATTAGGATAAACTAAGTCTATTTCTGGTACAATACCTGTTATTGATGACTTAATCGAACATCATCATCAGCACTCAGAAATGGGTTGCTATCACATAAGGGAAATAGAAAGGATCTGCTCAGCTTGAGAAATGGCTGTTACTCCCAGACTGAGGGTAGTAAATAATAGAAACATAGTGAAAGCATTCTAAAAGTAGGAGACAATAAGTAAAAGTAGCATTCTCTGGAAATACCTCTTTAAACAGAAGTCACTGTAGCCAAAAGCACATTGGCTAGCTTCATTTAGGGGTGATAAATCTGTACCATAGTACTAACTTACTGTATCTAATGCTAGCATTGTGTTCAAAGGATGTACTCGAAGCACAAGTACATAAGGTGACCAGGTGTCGAAAGGATGCATGGTAGTTGATTGAATAGAAGGATGAAGTAAATTCTTGTGGAAAAACACAGTGGCCAAATACAGCTCAGTACACAGAAAGATAAGAGTTTGGGTTGATTGCTACATTTGTGACCAGGAGAGCCCCAAGGTTAAAGTCTCCTTCAGATTCATAGGGAGGTATGCATGCAAGGGAGTTTTTCAGTGTGGGGATAGCCATGGCAAGAGCAAGACTGCCTGTCTTAGTGATGAGGGGACCAAGGATTCTCAAGGAGGGACCAAATGAGCGCATTGACCTCAATATAGAGGAAGATGCTGCCATTGCATCTTGTCGTTGGACAAACCTTGGTAAGGGAGAAATATATTTAGGAATTCACCCACCAGACATGGTGAAAATTTTGTGCATAGATTTCACAGATTGCTTTAGAGTAATTGCCCTTAATATTGTCATAACCCATGATTTCTGGGAAGTTTAAAAGCACTCACACCAGAATTTTTACCTTTCCAAACCTTGTTTTAGGTTGAAGACTATGATGATTCCTCTGGGGATGGCAAGGGGGACTCCCTCAGTAGGCCAACATCACCCCCTGAAAGCCTCAGAATTTCCACATTATTAGAGAATCTGGTGAGTTTCCTGTCATTTATATGATGATAGAGCTATGTTACATGCAATTTAGATTTTTTTCTTTATTTGATTAGATCCAATTAATTCATTTGATTAAAAGTATTTTCTTGGTTGAGATTAACAGACATTCTTGAATGCCTCCTCCCCTCGAACAGACAAGCTGTGGAATTCACATCCTTCTTTTGTCCTTACCTTTTCATGTAACCATTTTTCCTTTAAGATTCAGGACTACAGACACTTGCCTGATTCTTTTTTCTTTTTTTTATCCATTATGGCCAATGGAGGATTTTTCTTTTTAAGGCTTGGTCATCTGTTCTTGATGCTACCTTGCCTTGCAGGAAATGACAAGTGTGAATGAATGTGGCCTTTTTTTTTTGTTTTCTCGGTGCTACCTTGCTGATGCAGAGGGTGGCGATGTTATTTCCTGTATGTATATGTGTATATGTTATGTATATGTATGAATATGTGTGTGTATATGAGTGGATGGGTCTTCTTTCTTCGTTTGTTTCCTGTTGCTGACTCGCTGATGCTTATAACAGCACTCAAATACAATGATAGTAATAATAATAATAATAATAATAATGATGATAATAATAATGAAATTTGTATATATATGCACATGATTGGGAGATGTATAAGAGAAAGCAGCAGGAGGTTAAGGGAAAGGTACAGGGATTGAAAAAGAGGGCAAACTAGGGTTAGATGAGAGAGTACCAGTAAACTTTAGGGAGGATGAAACTGTTTTGGAAGGAGGTAAACAATGCGCAAAAGATAAGAGAACAAATAGAAACATCAATGAAGGGGGACAAAAGGGGGAAGTGATATCAGATAGTCATGGAGTGAGGAGATGGAGAGTATTTTGAAAGACTGTTAAATGTGTTTGATGATAGAGTTTCGTATGTTTTGGTTGGGATGGTATGTGAAGTGAGAGTCGTGGAGAGTGGTTTAGTGAAGGGTGAAGAGTTGGTGATACCCTTGTGGAAGATGAAATGCAGCAAAGCGGAAGATGAAATGTAGTAAGGCAGCTGGAGTAGATTGTATTGCATTTAACTTTATAAAAAACTGGGTTGAATGTGTCGTTGATTGGTTGATAAGGATATTCAGTGTATGTTTAGATCATGGAGAAGTACCTGAGGATTGGTGCAATGCATGTAAAGTTTCATTGTATAAAGCAAAGGGGATAAAGGTGAGTGTTCAAACTATAGAGGTATAAGTTTGTTGAGTATGGGAGGGTATTGATTGAGAGGGAGAAGGCATGTACAGAGCATCAGATTGGCGAGAGCTGTGTGTTTCAGAAGGTGTAAAGGATATGGATCAGGTGTTATTTTGAAAAATGTGTGTATGAAATAGAAATATCAAGAAAAACAAATGAATTTGTATGTGGCAGTTATGGATTTGGAGAAGGCATATGACAGGGTTAATAGAGATGCTTTTTGGAAGGTCTTAAGACTATATGGTGGGGGAGGTAAGGTGAGTATGAAGTCTGTTGGGAATGAGAGGGCTTGGGAAGTTGGTAAGTTGATGTTCGGCAATGATACAGCATTGGTTGCTGATTTGAGTGAGACTGCAGAAGTTGGTGACTGAGTTTGGAAGAGTGTATGAAAGGAGAAAGTTGAGTGTAAATGTGAATAAAAGCAAGGTTATTAGGTTCAGTAGGATTGAGGGACAAGTTAGCTGGGATGTAAGTTTGAATGGAGAAAAATTTGATGAAGCAAACTGTTTTAGATAACTGGAAGTGGACTTGGCATGGTGTCAAAAACTACGGTTACAAATAATATCTAGCTTGCTTGAATTTTGTAACTGAGGGCTTAGATATCATGTACTGTATCTATTTATATTTTATAATCTCTTCAATCTAAAGCTTTTTCTTCAGAAATCTTGTGCTTTCTCTACCATGGCTAGCCACACTCCAACTAATCTGTTTTCACAAGTTTTTATTGTGTTGTACTCATACCATGAGTTGATGAATGTGAAGTTTTTTGTTGTTTGCACAGCAGGAATCGAGTGAGAATATTGTCAAGGAAGGATTCCTGCATCGCACATTCCTATTAAGAGATGGTAAAAAAGTGCGCAAGAACTGGACACAGTCTTATGCCCGCTATATAGTGGGAACTTTTAACAGTGGCTCCTCAGGACTTTTGTATTTTTCCAAGACAAAGGATGAAGATAAGGTATGTGATTTGAAGTTTTCTTGATTTTATACAATTTGCATTACCTAAAGATTCCCCCTTCTTTTTTTTTTTGTGCTACATTAGGTCCGATTAAGATACAAACCTTACCATACCCACCTAGCATAGAAAAATGTTGGGAGATGATTCTTCAGGAGATTTGCTTTTATTCTTGTTCATGGGTAGAAATATGACCACTGTTATATGTACGGAGATGTGATGATATACAGACTGAAAGCAATTTATTTAGGCAGAAAATTTATTAATTTGCTTTGTTATCAACCATCTATTTTCTATTGTTCTCTCTAATAAAGAGTCATGGGTCAAAAATTTAACCCGTAAACTTTAATCCCCACTCACTCATACATACTTGTGCAGAATTCTGCCCAAAATATGTACGTGGAGTGAGATTTTATGCTACAATTTAATGGTTAATTTTTGGGTTAGGGTTCAAGAGGGGAGGGCATATGGATGCCGAATGCCTTCACAGGACATGACGTACTCAGTTACCCTCCAAACACAAGAGGTATTGCACAGTTCATGTAGGCTTACCATTATTGCTGAAAATTCATCTAATTTTGCTTGTGTGTGCATTACACATGACACCTAGAGAATGAGTTTGAATGAATGTGACCTTTTCTGGTCTGTTTTCATGGCATTACCTCACTGAAGCAGGGGTTAGTGATGCTGTTTCCTGTGGGGCATGGTGATGCCAGGAATGGGTGAAGGCAAACATGAATATGTGCATGTGTATATGTCTGTGTATGTGTATGTATATGTGTATATGTTGATATGTATATGTGCATGTATGGGCAATTATGTATGTATATGCCCATACAGTCTCTAACTGCCATGTGTAATGCACCAAAACCACAGCTATCTTTCCACATCTAGGCCCCACAAAACTTTCCATGATTTTTATTCTTTATTTACTCTAGTTATGATCTAGGTTTTGCAAAAATTCTTCCATAAGGACTTGGTGGAACTGAATTGACAGTCTAAGTACTTATTTTGTGTTTGTTACAGAAAGCAGAGATGTTTGAATTTTTTCCAATCTGTCATTTGGAACACACACCTGATAAAAAGACAAGCAGACAACAGGTGCTTGGGCTACGCAATGGCCATGATACAGAGGTGCTCCTTCAGTTTGATGATAAAGATATTGCTTATGAGTGGTTCAGAGTTCTTGTTGATCATGTGAGTATATAGTGTCTTTTATTTACATGGTTTCTAAACTGATTTGCCTGCTAGCTAGATATATTTATTTTATGTTTTACAGATTTAACTTTTTAACTCCTGTTGATTATCCTTAGTGATTATCCCCAAGGATAGAGAAGAAAGAATACTTTCCACATATTTTTTCTGTCTCCCGCGTTTGCGAGGTAGCGCAAAGAAACAGACGAAAGAAATGGCCCAACCCACCCCCATACACATGTATATACATACGTCCACACACGCAAATATACATACCTACACAGCTTTCCATGGTTTACCCCAGACGCTTCACATGCCTTGATTCAATCCACTGACAGCACGTCAACCCCGGTATACCACATCACTCCAATTCACTCTATTCCTTGCCCTCCTTTCACCATCCTGCATGTTCAGGCCCCGATCACACAAAATCTTTTTCACCCCATCTTTCCACCTCCAATTTGGTCTCCCTCTTCTCCTCATTCCCTCCACCTCCGACACATATATCCTCTTGGTCAATCTTTCCTCACTCATTCTCTCCATGTGCCCAAACCATTTCAAAACACCCTCTTCTGCTCTCTCAACCACGCTCTTTTTATTTCCACACATCTCTCTTACCCTTACGTTACTTACTCGATCAAACCACCTCACACCACACATTGTCCTCAAACATCTCATTTCCAGCACATCCATCCTCCTGCGCACAACTCTATCCATAGCCCACGCCTCGCAACCATACAACATTGTTGGAACCACTATTCCTTCAAACATACCCATTTTTGCTTTCCGAGATAATGTTCTCGACTTCCACACATTCTTCAAGGCTCCCAGAATTTTCGCCCCCTCCCCCACCCTATGATCCACTTCCGCTTCCACTTTCCACATATACAAGTAAGAAATGGGGACAGGAGCAAGGGGCTGGCTGGAAACAGTCCCTTTAAGTATTTACTATAATTACTTTACAAAAGTGTAAACAGGAGATGGACTTAAGAGGATTTTCCCTCAAAGAATTAGTTGGCTTATCCTGATACTACCTCCCTACCTCTCATCCCTGGGGTAGGGGAGAGAGAACACTGCCAATGTATTCCCTGTGTATTATAGAATGCAACTAAGAGGGATGGGAGTACGGAGCTGGAAATCCTCCCTTCTAGTTTTACTCTTCCAAAAGGATGAATAGAGAAAAGGGCCAAGTGAGGAGTTTCCCCCTCTAAGGCTCAGTCATTTATTCTTGAATGCTACCTTGCTGATGAGGGAAATGGACTCATAGGAATATACTTGATCACGTGCTCTATTGTGATCCTTTCCAATTTTTTTTTCACATTTTTTATTATACTTAATTACTGTTTCCCACGTCAGCAAGGTAGCACCTGGAAACAGATAAAGAATGGCCCATCTATTCATATGCACATCTCTCTCTCTCTCTCTCATACTATTTGCCATTTCCCACATTAGTGAGGTAGTGTTAAGAACAGAGGACTGGGCCTTTGAAGGAATATCCTCACCTGGCCCCCTTCTCTGTTCCTTCTTTTGGAAAAAAAAAATTAGAAAAAACGAGAGGGGAGGATTTCCAGCCTCACCGCTCCCTCCCCTTTTAGTCGCCTTCTATGACACGCAGGGAGTACGTGGGAAGTATTCTTTCTCCCCTATCCCCAGGGATAACATATATACATATATGTACATATACATGCAAGCATATATATATATATATACATACTCATACATATACGTATATACACTTGTACATATTCATACTTGCTTGACCTCATCCAAGTTGGTTTTCATGCACAATACAGTAAATGATCTGACCTAACCACACAATAAGTACAGTAGTTTACACTTGACAAATATTTTTCTCTACAAATAAATAAGACCTAAGTTGTTTAATATCTGTGTTTTTAATGAGATGTTAATCATACGTCCATTAAACAGTGATTTTAGTCTTTAATATGAATTTGTTGTTATTCATTGTACCATCATCATGAATAACCTTGCAAGAAATGTTACAGTATGTATTATGCCCTGATATTCTTTTTATAAAAGTAAGATGTAGTTGGTGAAACTACATATATAAATGTTTCAACTGTGACATTAAATTCCTGGAATGAAAAAAATGAGATAGTTGGGTTTTATTTAATGCCTGATTTATTGATTATGAAGGGTTTTGTTGGAATCATAACATTCTACATTAATTGCATTAAGGAATGTGTAATCATTATCTCTCAGGAAGGAATGCAGTTTAGTGATCCCCCTGTGACAGAGAAGGAAGAGAAGAAGGGGAAGCGTGGATTTGAAAAGAGTGAGTCTTTCTGTCATCATAATTGTGAACCTTTGTTGAAAGAGAATTTATGTCAAAGAATGGTGTATAGGAATCTTTTATTGGAATGTATTTTGAGGTCAGACTAGTGCTGATTATGTTTTTTGTATGCTCATACCCTATATGTCCTCTTCTGCTGAACAGGATTGTGAGGTGGTTTGATCGAGTAGATAATGAAAGGGTAAGAGAGATGTGTGTAAATAAAAAGAGTATGGTTGAGAGAGTAGAAGAGGGTGTGTTGAAATGGTTTGGACATATAGAGAGAATGAGTGAGGAAAGATTGACAAAGAAGATATATGTCAGAGGTGAAGGGAACAAGGAGAAGCAGGAGAAGGATGGAGTGAAAAAGATATGATGTAATTTTTCTGTACATTTTGCCACATGTATTGAAAAATTTCATGCTAAATGAAATTGTGTGAACTACTGAAATGTGATTTCACCTTCATGATAAAGTTAATATGAAACTACTTGGAAAAGTTGGGACTGTATAATGTACCGGAACATTTCTGAATTTTGTTTCTAGCCTTTATAATGGAAGAGGTGGTATGAATGAGTGGTGTGGGATAAATGTGGATGAGTTTGATCAAGGCATTCTCTAAATTCATTATTGCTGCCAATGCTTTTTTCCTCAGAACTTTAATCAGAATTAACTCAGAAATAAGTATATCATTATCATGTCAGGATTTTGTAGGTGAATCAATGAATTTATTTTATTGCATTATTTTCCAGTCAAGCGTGAAGCTAGTGTTGAGCATCTTAACAATGACAGCAAAGGTATCACTGATAAACTTCGCAACTTCATAAAGCGGAGGCCATTGAAAGAAACACTGGAGAAGAAGGGCATATACAAAGGTATGTTTTAGCTAGTAATGGTTCACCCCACATGGCACTCACAAAGCTGATAAAAAGTGTACTACATATGAACGTTGCCTCATTTAGACTGATAAATTTTGACATTTGATAAAAGATGGTTACAGAAAAAAATTTTCAGTGTCTTACCTCTTTTTTAATCTACTTGCACAGAAATATAATATTGATATACATTGCTAAAAATATGGTAGATTGGATAGTGAAACACCTGATAGCAATTATTAGATTTTCATCTTACTACAGTCAGAGTTGTGATATTATGTATGGCAACAACGTCTGGGGCCTACATGTAATGACACTCATATGTTTGTTTACCACATTGCCACCCTATCTGCAAGTATAGTCAATACCTTTGATGTATTATTGGTGTTTCTTAAGTGTTTGCGTCATGTGATTAATGATTTGTTGTACTATTTAAAGATATCAAACAAAAAATATTAAAGAAAAGTAAGAACAGAAAAAAGAGAAATGATCATGAGGGATCCCAAAAACCCTGGAACCTAATCATATTTTTCCCATAAGCATTTAGAATAAGTATTCTTGGTTTTAGTATTTGTGATATTTTCCTGGAACATTACCCTTGTGAATGACAACAAATAGATATAGTCATTTGTTTGTAGTAGATGTGCTTTAAGGATGTTGTTTTCTCAGCTTTTTGTTCCTCAAAATTTAAGCCAGCTGATTATTGATATAAAATGCTGACTTTTATTTTTTTCTAACTACTTCATCATTTCTCATATATTGAGGAAATTCCAAGAACAGACAAAAAAATGGCCTCATTTTTTCACATCTTTTCTTTAGCTGTCATGTAAAATATACCAAAACCAGAGCCCCCTATGTTCTGCCTAAACACATTAACATTTAAGTGGTTTCCCCTGACCTCATCATAATGCCTGGCTTTCTCCTTTGCATGCCATTTCACCCTCCTACTTAATGCTCCTCCAGTAACTTAAAGCCTTATTCACTCCATCCCTCTGTCTTATTGGTCTATCCTCCCCCTTGTTCCCATCACTTATAATTTTTTTTGTAAATATCCTGTTTTTCTTTTCAACAGAATCAGTATTTGGTAGCACATTAGCTGAACTAAGTGTACAAGACAAAACAACAATTCCTATATTTGTTCTACAATGTATTAACCACATTGAGAAATCAGAGGAAAATTTACGCACAGATGGCTTATATCGGATATCTGGCAATGCAGCCCAAATTCAGAAGATCCGCTTTGAGGTAAGTAGTACTGTTAACTTATTGCTTTAAGAAATAAGGTATCAGCTTTTTGATCATGTTCTGTTCTGTATCTCTCATGCCTGTTCCCTTCTGGAACTCACTCACGGGGTGGCCACAGCAATAGTCTCCATAACTAGTGAACTCAAGTGCTGCTTTTTATCCTTTAGTGCTATATCTTTAACAGGCCACTGGTAGAGGACAATTCTTGTGCAGTGTTTACAGAGGCTCTTACCTAATGTTCCTACTGACTACTACTACCTAATGCTCCAGTCTAACCTTCTCCAACTACTTCTTTCTATTACTCTACCATTTTGTCAAAAGGCAGGGCTAGTGCAAAGTGCTCATTGCTAAAGAATCTAGAGTTGCAGAGAATAAGTTGTGAGTTAATTGTTGTCAAGTGTTATGTGTGACTTGGATAGATTGTGTGTTTGTGGACAGAATGCCAGTAGTCCACATTTGGGTGAGGCAGTTTTCACAGGCTCTTGCCTAATGCTCCTAACTAATACTACCTAAGGTGTCTACCTAATATTCTTCCTTAAATTTTCCAACTTGCTACTTACACCTAATGCTTCTACTACCCTTGTTTTGATTTAAAGGTTGAGAGAGTATCATTAAATTTTAGGGAGAATAAAAAGATGTTCTGGAAGGAGGTAAATAAAGTGCGTAAGACAAGGGAGCAAACGGGAACTTCAGTGAAGGGCGCTAATGGGGAGGTGATAACAAGTAGTGGTGATGTGAGAAGGAGATGGAGTGAGTATTTTGAAGGTTTGTTGAATGTGTTTGATGATAGAGTGGCAGATATAGGGTGTTTTGGTCGAGGTGGTGTGCAAAGTGAGAGGGTTAGGGAAAATGATTTGGTAAACAGAGAAGAGGTAGTAAAAGCTTTGCGGAAGATGAAAGCTGGCAAGGCAGCAGGTTTGGATGGTATTGCAGTGGAATCTATTAAAAAAGGGGGTGACTGTATTGTTTACTGGTTGGTAAGGTTATGTAATGTATGTATGACTCATGGTGAGGTGCCTGAGGATTGGCGGAATGCGTGCATAGTGCCATTGTACAAAGGCAAAGGGGATAAAGAGTGAGTGCTCAAATTACAGAGGTATAAGTTTGTTGAGTATTCCTGGTAAATTATGTGGGAGGGTATTGATTGAGAGGGTGAAGGCCTTTGTACAGAGCATCAGATTGGGGAAGAGCAGTGTGGTTTCAGAAGTGGTAGAGGATGTGTGGATCAGGTGTTTGCTTGAAGAATGTATGTGAGAAATACTTAGAAAAGCAAATGGATTTGTATGTAGCATTTATGGATCTGGAGAAGGCAAATGATAGAGTTGATAGAGATGCTCTGTGGAAGGTATTAAGAATATATGGTGTGGGAGGCAAGTTGTTATAAGCAGTGAAAAGATTTTATCGAGGATGTAAGGCATGTGTACGTGTAGGAAGAGAGGAAAGTGATTGGTTCTCAGTGAATGTAGGTTTGCGACAGAGGTGTGTGATGTCTCCATGGTTGTTTAATTTGTTTATGGATGGGGTTGTTAGGGAGGTGAATGCAAGAGTTTTGGAAAGAGGGGCAAGTATGCAGTCTGTTGTGGATGAGAAAGCTTGGGAAGTGAGTCAGTTGTTGTTTGCTGATGATACAGCGCTGGTGGCGGATTCATGTGAGAAACTGCAGAAGCTGGTGACTGAGTTTGGTAAAGTGTGTGAAAGAAGAAAGTTAAGAGTAAATGTGAATAAGAGTAAGGTTATTAGGTACAGTAGGGTTGAGGGTCAAGTCAATTGGGAGGTAAGTTTGAATGGAGAAAAACTGGAGGAAGTAAAGTGTTTTAGATATCTGGGAGTGGATCTGGCAGCGGATGGAACCATGGAAGCGGAAGTGAATCATAGGGTGGGGGAGGGGGCGAAAATCCTGGGAGCCTTGAAGAATGTGTGGAAGTTGAGAACATTATCTCGGAAAGCAAAAATGGGTATGTTTGAAGGAATAACGGTTCCAACTATGTTGTATGGTTGCGAGGCGTGGGCTATGGATAGAGTTGTGTGCAGGAGGGTGGATGTGCTGGAAATGAGATGTTTGAGGACAGTGTGTGGTGTGAGGTGGTTTGATCGAGTAAGTAATGTAAGGGTAAGAGAGATGTGTGGAAATAAAAAGAGCGTGGTTGAGAGAGCAGAAGAGGGTATTTTGAAATGGTTTGGGCACATGGAGAGAATGAGTGAGGAAAGATTGACCAAGAGGATATATGTGTCGGAGGTGGAGGAAACGAGGAGAAGTGGGAGACCAAATTGGAGGTGGAAAGATGGAGTGAAAAAGATTTTGTGTGATCGAGGTCTGAACTTGCAGGAGGGTGAAAGGTGGGCAAGGAATAGAGTGAATTGGATCGATGTGGTATACTGGGGTTGACGTGCTGTCAGTGGATTGAATCAGGGCATGTGAAGCCTCTGGGGTAATCCATGGAAAGTTGTGTGGGGCCTGGATGTGGAAAGGGAGCTGTGGTTTCGGGCATTATTGCATGACAGCTAGAGACTGAGTGTGTACGAATGGGGCCTTTGTTGTCTTTTCCTAGCGCTACCTAGCACACATGAGGGGGGAGGGGGATGGTATTCCATGTGTGGCGAGGTGGCAATGGGAATGAATAAAGGCAGACAGTGTGAATTGTGTGCATGGGTATATATATATATGTGTCTGTGTGTGTATATATATGTGTACATTGAGATGTATAGGTATTTATATTTGCGTGTGTGGACGTGTATGTATATACATGTGTATGGGGGTGGGTTGGGCCATTTCTTTCATCTGTTTCCTTGAGCTACCTCGCAAACGCGGGAGACAGCGACAAAGCAAAATAAATAAAATAAATAGTAAATGTTTTACCTTTTTTCTCACTGTTGATGTTTTATCCCTTTCTGCTTTTTCTTCTGTTTATGAAATCCTTGTTGGATGCTTAATTTGATAATAATCAGTGTGCTGAAGTTTTCAGTAAATGCATTTAAATTTGTGTTAGTTTTCATTACCTGAAAAATGGAGTTGTTTAGGGGTCCAGATACTTGAAGATTCTTCAAGCTCCACCCTTTTTCAAGTATGGATTAAAGCAAATGATTAAGATAGGTGACAAGTCAGTGTGGAAAGAATATACAGTATAGCAATGCTTCATTATCCCATTTCCACAGGTTGCTCAGAGAAACTATACCATTTTAAGCCGAGAAAAGGAGATTCACAACTTATCAGGTGCCCTAAAATTGTTCTTCAGGGAGCTCAAGGAACCCCTGATTCCCTTTGACAACTACCAGGAGTTCATCCAGGCCACTGGCTCTGGTTAGTGGCGTGTTTCTCTGCATGTTAAATAGAACCAATCTCAGATCTGTGTTAGAGCTTTAGGAAGATGTGTTACAATACCATTCAGTTTTTGCTGTCACTTAGCTTGTGCTTGAAAAGTGAAATTTGAGAACAGGAACCAACTTTAAAATGTCATATAAGTCAGCACACCACTTTTCAAAGTGAAACCTAGGTTGCATTAAAAAAGGATCCATAGTACCATCCACCCCAGAATTAACTGAGGCATATTCATAGATAGTAGCCATGAAAACACAACACATTAGTATTTCCCATAGCCTCCACTGGATGGAAACATCTCTATACATCTTCTTGCCATTCCAGATACCACTGTAAGGCTGCTATACCTGCTTCTGTAGTTGTTGACTCTTCCTTTTTTTGGAAGTTCTTGTTTCTTTGTTCCACTTTTGTAGTTCCTTATGCAAATCAAATGCTTTTTTTTAACACTGATTTATAGTATAAGCTGAGAAATGAATTTGAATTTGGATTCACTGATGCTTGTTTTGGTATCATGATGAACAAATCCTGTAATTATGTTTTTTTTGTCTTTTGTCTTTTTAAGTTGTTGGTTTTTCCTTTTCTTGCATGGAAGAGATAGGTAAGCATATCACCATGATTTAAGGAAGTTTTAGCTAATCCTTAAACCTAACTTAATGAAGATTTCGTCTTCAGTATATTCCAGATTTCTTTTAAGGTATTTCAGATTCAATTTTGATTAATCCTTTCTCAAAAGTTTGGTAAAGAAAATTTAAAGCTCAAAAATTTTTTGTAATCATGCTTTGCATGTTACAGTATATCATTATTTAGATAGACCGTCAGTAATGTTTTTCTTCATTTAATTGCTGATAGATTTTTGAATTGTGCGGATGGGCCAGTCATTGGCCATGATTTTGAAAACATTGATTTTTAATTTGATGAAATGCAAGTCAGTAATTAACTTCGAAGAACATAAGGTGAATGTTAATTTGTGCCCTCTTAAGAACCTTGTGTTCCAAGTAACAGCTGAGTCTTATGAGTAAGCCAGAGTTGAACAAATATTTATTGCAAAAAGAGACACTTGAAGTCATTCTTACACTTATACAGTTATTCCCCATGTTCCTATGCATGTTGGCATCTTTTTTAATTAGGCATGTCGCTGGTAGTATCTCCAGAACTAAGCTGAAAATGGCTTGAGTTTACAAGGAAGATATTTTTACCTGCAAAAGATGTTTCTTTTCAAATGTAAAACTGTTTGATAAGACTCAAGTCTTATATTGTTTGATTGTGATTAAGTCATTGTTACTGATTCTTCACTGTTGTTCACAGAAGATCAGTTCCAGTCATAAAAGAGTTATATCTATACTCTGACAGAAATTAAGAAAAGAAGCACATATCCCTTTTGTCTATTCTGCTTAGGACATGTTTGTTCTAAGAGATAGAATTACTGTAGAAGAACGATTTAAATAGTCCTAGCAGCATCTTCTTTGAGTTACTAATATATTTTTTCATAGTTTGTTAATGAGTTAACCATTGAATGATAGGAATTTTGGTTTAACTAGTGAATGATGGTAATTTTGGTTTGTTAGAAATTACTTTGTTTTGACAGTTTAGATTTCCTTTTAGTGGATGATACATGTACAGCTAAATGTTTTTATGAAGTTATTGTTCTTACAGCTCACTCATGTCAAAGTGGTAATAAGTCTTGTACTCAAGATTGTGTATTTTTTCTTAGAATCTTCATGGTGCATTATACATTCCAGGAATAGTAGTGCTGAAGATTTGTCCTTTCATGCTTATCTCTCTTATGCTGATACAATGGTGGTAAGGCTTCTTGACAGGCAGTTGAAATTGGTATCACTGTTGTTTGGAAACACAAGATATTTTGACTTAGGGTTAATTCATCAGTCTTTTCATTAATCCTAAGAGTTGGTTCCACCAGAAAAGGATGGAGTGGTCACAAAGAATCTTTTAGTGTTTCTGCTTTTGTAGTGATCCACACTTGACCAGGTCAACACTTAGAGTCTCACAGCTTTCTGTCAAACTTTTTTACGTCACATACGTTATGCTCTTCGTGATTTCATCTTCCTATGTCTTTGTGAATGTTATCTTGGTTCACTTAATTCAATGATCCAGTCTTTTCATTTCATTACTTTTTGATGATGTTGCACGGATTCCTGATAATTCTGAATTTTGAAATGATGTGTTTAACTTGCAAGCACAGATTTTTGTCCCCCATCATGTAATTGTTTTGCTGGAAGATTAAAATGTAAAACTTTTTTTTCATGCCACCACCAAAGCATGAACATGAGGTATGTATTATTGATCAGCCATCATTATATTTACTGATTTTTTTTGTTTCTTGGATAGTTCATGTAAGTAAACTTTGTTAATGTATATTTCTCTATGATCAGTAGAATCTTTTTTATCCATTGTGTCATGTTAAGTATAACTCAGTAAAGCTTTGTTTCCTTTTTCATGTATCTCCTTTTACAATATCTCACCTGTGTCTCTATGTATCTTATTTAGCACTACCTCACCTGTTTCTTTATGAATGCCTTGTCTGATCACTTTTACTCCAAAATATTATGAAAGTGCCAATATATGGATTTCAGCAAACAAAGACTTCATGATGATGTATTTATTATATTTGGCAGAATTATTCATTGATAAATTACATATTTGAGTTTTTTTTTCCAGTATTTACATTCCTACACTAAATTAACATACTTTTCCAGCACATTGCAGTCACAGAATCATTACTGCTTTCCCTTTCATCATTTATTGTCCCATCACTTCTTCGCCTTCCTCCAACTGGGTCATCACACATGTTGCAGACTCATAACACTCTTCACTTTAATTACTGGATCCTTTAACACAGGCATAAGGAAACTGATATGTAGAATTTTTGGTCAAGTATGTAGAGCACCCATGCAGTACAGTTGGACAATGTAGTACACAAACTGCCTTACTTATACTCTTGGTTCTTATCCCATACCTGGCTTTCATTGAGGGAAGCCGTTTGGTTCCTATCCCATACCTGGCTTTCATTGAGGGAAGCCATTGACCTCTTGGAGAGTTTGTAGTAATTGATGTGATAATTTTGATTTAAGTACTATAATCCAGCAATTATATTGTATGTATTACCTTGACCTCTAATTATCTGACTTCTCATGTGTACTCTACAGAATATCGGCGCATGAATCAGCAAGCAGATAAGTTAACAAAAGCAGTAAATAGACTGCCACCAGAAAACTGTGATACACTGAAGGTCCTTCTTCAGCATTTACTCAGGTGGGAATTCTTTTCTATAGTTTTCTCAGGCAATAAACTGGATAGGGATAGGGAAAAAAGAATAGTGCCCATATATCTCCAGCTTTTCATAGACAGTGACCAGCGGGGACAGGTGTAGGGGCTTTGAAATCTTCCCCAATGAATTATTACTTTCTAAAGAATGTAATAACTCTGGATTTTTCTGTAGTGAGTGCTGTGTGCTACCCCTGCCTTTTGGCAAAATGTTAGGGGCAATAGATAGAAATAGTAGGTAGGAGCGTTAAGTACAGACGTTAGGTAGGTAGTAGGTAGGAACATTAGGTAGAAGTAACGGGCAGGAATATTAGGCAGTAGTAGTTGGTAGGAACATTAGGTAGGAGCCTCTGCAAACATTGTGTTAGACTTGCCCTCTGCCGTTGGCTTGTTAAAGGTAAGATACTAAAGCTAAGAAGCGGCTCTGGAGTTCACTAGTTATGGAGATTCTATTGCTGTGGCCATCCCATTGAAAGAGTTCCAGTTGGGAACAAGCATCTGAGATATAGACAAATAGATTGTTAATGTGCTAACAATTTCATATGTGGGTAAATGAGGTTGGAGATAAGAGTGTAATTTGGTTGTGGGTTCAGGAACAAAGGAAATGATAAACACGCAGAAGCATGAAGAGAAAATGAGTGAGCATGGAAAAGTGACCTGTGTGCAAAAATACCAGGAGAGATCAAGATTGGCATAAGGGTGAGAGTAAGTGAAACTATTGGAGTAGAAGATATGTAGGGAAGTAATGCTATGCGAGTGAAGTTTGTGGCATATAGAAGAAGGGATGTGGAAGTATGAGAAGGGAGATATTAGTGGAATTATGAGAAAGAGAGTCAGTAGTGGAATGAGGTTAGAAATCACTAGTGATACAGAAAAGGTAGGTGCATGGATGGTATTTTCAGAGAAGCAATGAGAGTAGTAGAGGAAGGGCTGGAGAAAGCACTGAGACCTTTAGAGTAAGATATGAGAACTAAAAAGGAAGACATATAAAGGACAGGCTGATAAGAAGGACTTATGTTTTGTCAGTAGAGTGAGCAACAGGGAGTGGGAGACTGAACATTCGAGAGGGCAGGAGGTATGCACTGGTGGGAGCTTGCTGTCGGTGAGCTGTATTGGGACAAATGGAAAGGTTAAGATAAACTGTAGGGTAGTGTGTAGGGCTTGGCTTTGGATGTAGACCCTAGTTTCAGTAGTTTATGTATGACAAGTGATAACTTGGTGTGTGCAAATGAAGCTATTGTGCCTGTGTTCTCAATGCTCCTTTGTGAAGGCAAGATTTTCTGATAGGAAATGAAACCAATTATTCAGTTTTGCGTATGTGAGGTGAGGTTGTGGGGCCCATGGGAATCATTATGATACTTTGTATAGGATTCTGAAGTATCATCATTCTCTCTCATATACAGTGGAATAATTTAACAATAAAGTTTGTCCTGGTGGTAGACATATATATCCAACTGAAAAACCAGTAGAAAAGCTGTATAGTATGACATAATTGGAAAGCTGTTAGATGATGCTGCATAATGAATTTTTTTTCTGAATATTATGATTTAGTATTGATTATCTTTACCAGCCTTGTTATTTTTATTGTAACTTATTTCTCATTCGCAGAGTAAGTGAATATGAGAGTGAAAATCGGATGAGTGTCTCCAACCTAGCCATCGTGTTTGGACCTTGCCTTCTTTGGCCTAGAGTGACCTTATCCCACGACTTGATGACTGATGTGATGCTTCACAATCGGGTTATAGAGGGACTTTTGACTGATTTTTCCAAGATATTTCCCTCCAAAAGGTGATGAATCATCTTTAGTGATACAGTAAGTTGGATCATAAGGGCTTCTAATCAGTTTGCCATGGAAGAGCTTATGACAAGCTCTGTGTTTTTTATTTTAACTCCCTGACAGCATATTTATTGAAAAGTTCATCATATTACAGTGTATAAATGACTTTGTTATTGCTGTGTGAAAAGGTTTTTAACACTTTTATTCTTGGTCATGAAAGTTGTACAATAAGTGATGTAAGTATTCTTGGTGACAAGTGTCCTTCAGATTTTGGAGGCAAATGATATATCAGTATTTGTTACAAAATACACCTCATGTAATGTGTGGCAAGCATCAGAGTTCCTTTATTGAAATCTTAAGGCAAGGTAAATGTGTTTCACTTTGTTTCATAAAAAACAAAAGTGTTCATATATGGTCATGCTTATGCTACCCAGTGATATGTTCAGTATATGTGTGAGGTGCTATTTTATCATCTTTAAAGTGTTTTCCTTTGTAAAAAGTTCATGAAATGTCATTATATGTATTATATGCTATTGCTCTGGCAAGTACATATCTTTTCCTTTAGAAAATAAGTAGACAAAAAGACATTATGACTATGGTGATATTTTGATAAATATGTTTGCACCTGCGAACACTTGTAAATATAGGTGTTATTATTGCCTGTTCCATTCCTGCATTGAGCAGGAAATAGTTATATTCAAGTCAGCTGTGTACAATATTTTTCTGTGTTTTCCTTGTATATGTAACAGATGTATATTTTAAATCTATTCTATGTGTTTTAGATATTGTATAGTAATATTTCTCCTTAGTTGTTAATATGTGTGTGGTGTATGGTCTTGTCACAAAGTATTTTTCTGTTGATAATTATTGCCTCCTCAAGAATTCTAAGGCTTATTTTATTTATTATCCCGTTGTTGGACCACAGGTGGTCTTCAGCTTACCTTTTTAGCAGTTTTAAGTAAAGGTTTTCCCTTACATTTGTAGCTCCCATGTTTTGTAATCATCGTTGTGCAACTAAAATTTGCCATTCATAATGCAAACCCTTTCTGATTTGCAGATCACAATACACTTTGAAAAGCTCACTGCTTAGATTGCAAAACTGTCAAAACAAACCCAGCTGCTTGCAGAATGTTACACCAATGTGTAGGCAACTTATAACTTATAGGGCAAGTTCTTTAGATACAGGTGGTTTAGGTTTACAAACTTTATCCTTAGGTGTTGATGGGTCATTCAAGGACCCTTGTCCCTCATTTGTTTTTGTTTTTTATAACTCTTTATACTGCTCTTGTTATTCCCCATAAAGAGATCTTGAAAACAGATCAATTGTGTCATGATTATGATGATTACTAAATAATTTGGCTGTTAATGTGGTATTCACTATTCTAGCCAAGCCTCGCCAGGTTATTTATGACAAAGTTACCTTCCGAAACCTTGGTGAGAACAACAATGTCAAAATAATTAAATCTTTCATAAAAGTAATGAGTGTGTTAGTGGTTTTGATGCACGAGACCGGGTCATAGTGATGGGTGATTTGAATGCAAAGGTGAGTAATGTGGCAGTTGAGGGAATAATTGGTATACATGGGGTGTTCAGTGTTGTAAATGGAAATGGTGAAGAGCTTGTAGATTTATGTGCTGAAAAAGGACTGATGATTGGGAATACCTGGTTTAAAAAGTGAGATATACATAAGTATACTTATGTAAGTAGGAGAGATGGCCAGAGAGCGTTATTGGATTACGTGTTAATTGACAGGCGTGCGAAAGAGAGACTTTTGGATGTTAATGTGCTGAGAGGTGCAACTGGAGGGATGTCTGATCATTATCTTGTGGAGGCTAAGGTGAAGATTTGTATGGGTTTTCAGAAAAGAAGAGTGAATGTTGGGGTGAAGAGGGTGGTGAGAGTAAGTGAGCTTGAGAAAGAGACCTGTGTGAGGAAGTACCAGGAGAGACTGAGTACAGAATGGAAAAAGGTGAGAACAATGGAAGTAAGGGGAGTGGGGGAGGAATGGTATGTATTTAGGGAATCAGTGATGGATTGCGCAAAAGATGCTTGTGGCATGAGAAGAGTGGGAGGTGGGTTGATTAGAAAGGGTAGTGAGTGGTGGGATGAAGAAGTAAGAGTATTAGTGAAAGAGAAGAGAGAGGCATTTGGACGATTTTTGCAGGGAAAAAAAGAAATTGAGTGGGAGATGTATAAAAGAAAGAGACAGGAGGTCAAGAGAAAGGTGCAAGAGGTGAAAAAAAGGGCAAATGAGAGTTGGGGTGAGAGAGTATCATTAAATTTTAGGGAGAATAAAAAGATGTTCTGGAAGGAGGTAAATAAAGTGCGTAAGACAAGGGAGCAAATGGGAACTTCAGTGAAGGGCGCAAATGGGGAGGTGATAACAAGTAGTGGTGATGTGAGAAGGAGATGGAGTGAGTATTTTGAAGGTTTGTTGAATGTGTTTGATGATAGAGTGGCAGATATAGGGTGTTTTGGTCGAGGTGGTGTGCAAAGTGAGAGGGTTAGGGAAAATGATTTGGTAAACAGAGAAGAGGTAGTGAAAGCTTTGCGGAAGATGAAAGCCGGCAAGGCAGCAGGTTTGGATGGTATTGCAGTGGAATTTATTAAAAAAGGGGGTGACTGTATTGTTGACTGGTTGGTAAGGTTATTTAATGTATGTATGACTCATGGTGAGGTGCCTGAGGATTGGCGGAATGCGTGCATAGTGCCATTGTACAAAGGCAAAGGGGATAAGAGTGAGTGCTCAAATTACAGAGGTATAAGTTTGTTGAGTATTCCTGGTAAATTATATGGGAGGGTATTGATTGAGAGGGTGAAGGCATGTACAGAGCATCAGATTGGGGAAGAGCAGTGTGGTTTCAGAAGTGGTAGAGGATGTGTGGATCAGGTGTTTGCTTTGAAGAATGTATGTGAGAAATACTTAGAAAAGCAAATGGATTTGTATGTAGCATTTATGGATCTGGAGAAGGCATATGATAGAGTTGATAGAGATGCTCTGTGGAAGGTATTAAGAATATATTGTGTGGGAGGAAAGTTGTTAGAAGCAGTGAAAAGTTTTTATCGAGGATGTAAGGCATGTGTACGTGTAGGAAGAGAGGAAAGTGATTGGTTCTCAGTGAATGTAGGTTTGCGGCAGGGGTGTGTGATGTCTCCATGGTTGTTTAATTTGTTTATGGATGGGGTTGTTAGGGAGGTAAATGCAAGAGTTTTGGAAAGAGGGGCAAGTATGAAGTCTGTTGGGGATGAGAGAGCTTGGGAAGTGAGTCAGTTGTTGTTCGCTGATGATACAGCGCTGGTGGCTGATTCATGTGAGAAACTGCAGAAGCTGGTGACTGAGTTTGGAAAAGTGTGTGGAAGAAGAAAGTTAAATGTGAATAAATGCAAGGTTATTAGGTACAGTAGGGTTGAGGGTCAAGTCAATTGGGAGGTGAGTTTGAATGGAAAAAAACTGGAGGAAGTGAAGTGTTTTAGATATCTGGGAGTGGATCTGGCAGCGGATGGAACCATGGAAGTGGAAGTGGATCATAGGGTGGGGGAGGGGGCGAAAATCCTGGGGGCCTTGAAAAATGTGTGGAAGTCGAGAACATTATCTCGGAAAGCAAAAATGGGTATGTTTGAAGGAATAGTGGTTCCAACAATGTTGTATGGTTGCGAGGCGTGGGCTATGGATAGAGTTGTGCGCAGGAGGATGGATGTGCTGGAAATGAGATGTTTGAGGACAATGTGTGGTGTGAGGTGGTTTGATCGAGTGAGTAACGTACGGGTAAGAGAGATGTGTGGAAATAAAAAGAGCGTGATTGAGAGAGCAGAAGAGGGTGTTTTGAAGTGGTTTGGGCACATGGAGAGGATGAGTGAGGAAAGATTGACCAAGAGGATATATGTGTCGGAGGTGGAGGGAACAAGGAGAAGAGGGAGACCTAATTGGAGGTGGAAAGATGGAGTGAAAAAGATTTTGTGTGATCGGGGCCTGAACATGCAGGAGGGTGAAAGGAGGGCAAGGAATAGAGTGAATTAGAGCGATGTGGTATACCGGGGTTGACGTGCTGTCAGTGGATTGAAGCAAGGCATGTGAAGCGTCTGGGGTAAACCATGGAAAGCTGTGTAGGTATGTATATTTGCGTGTGTGGATGTATGTATATACATGTGTATGGGGGGGGGGTTGGGCCATTTCTTTCGTCTGTTTCCTTGCGCTACCTCGCAAACGCGGGAGACAGCGACAAAGTATAATAAAATAATAAATATAAAAGTAATAAGCTAATTGGGGAAATATAGGAAATTGATAATGTCACAAATACAAATAATGTTTTAAAGAAGAATTTACAAACTTAAAGATGAATTTACAAACTTAATATCTATGTCTGCCTGTGTATCTATATATCTGATGCCTGGTCCCTTTGGGAACTCCGTCAAGAGGGTGGCCATAGCAAAAGAATCTCCATAACTAGTGAACTCCAGTGTTGCTTCTTAGCCTTTAGTGCCTCTCCCATAACAGGCCACTGGCAGAGGGCAACTCTAGCTCAATGTTTTTAGAGGCTCATGCCTAATGTGCCTACATTAATGTCCCAACCTGCTACTATCTAATGCTCTCAGCAAATATTCCTACCTATTACTTCTACCTAAAGTTTCTACCTGATGCTCCTGTCTGGTGTTCCTTCTTACTTTTTCTTCTACCATTTTACCAAAAGATAAGGTTAGCACATACTGCTCACTGCAGGAAAATTTGGTTACAGAGAATGAGTTGTGTGAGTAAGGTGTTGTTGTTTTATGTGACAAGGAAAGATTGTATGTTTGTGAACAGAATGCCGGCAGTCCACTTGTTGGTAAGGCAGAAAGTAAAGACAGCTACCTTGGTAACTACACAGGTATCCCCTCGCAATACCCTGGTAGGTCGTACTAGTAGTATACCTCCCTGGTTGGTACATTACAAAAGCAATGTGCATTATGAAGTAGCAACCACTATTGTAGTGATGCAAGAGTATTACCATAGAATATTTGCCACAAAATGATCATCATAAGCTAGGTAAGAACTGTAACATCAAAATGATAGAATCTCTTCAAAGAATGCTAAGGTTAGAGAGGAAATATAAGAAATTGATATTGTCACAAATGTAAATTATAACTTGTAATTTCAGTTTCATGTTAAAGTAATTTTTTATTCTAAAATGGCACCTGTCGTTGTAGTCACACCATGCATTCCTTTATTTTTATGAAATGATCCTCAAAAAGCAAATGATAAAGTGTTCCATTGAAGTACTTATGTCAACCAGGAAATACATTAGCTTAATCTTATAGTATCATCTGTGTTAGAAAAATGTGTAGGTTCATTCTGCAGTATCACTCTCTGTCTCGTCATTTTGTGCAGAATTAGAGTCTTATTTTTTACAAATTTGTCACTCATGTTTCTAAGGTTTTAAAAATGGCAAGGAAACCTTTATAATCATTATGACTCATGTATCATCTGTTATACATATAATAATGTAATTACAGTTTTTTATACATTAGCTAACTTTCACTTTTTAACACTTGGAATTGTGC
The DNA here is from genome assembly GCF_036320965.1 of Panulirus ornatus. Classification (NCBI taxonomy): domain Eukaryota; kingdom Metazoa; phylum Arthropoda; class Malacostraca; order Decapoda; family Palinuridae; genus Panulirus; species Panulirus ornatus. Next base: position 6,117,640 of record NC_092274.1, read on the forward strand.
TTTTTGTATCCAGTCCTGAGTTATTCAGTTTCAATAATTTTCTGGTAAGTTGCTTGAGATGCTTCATTGGAACTATCGCTCACATTGTACGATTTGCACTGTGAAAGATATTTCTGGTTTGACTTTTGAGTTCCAAACTCGCCAAGGGTCATGTGCAAAGAAGCCCCTCATCACTTATTGGTGTTTACATTCCTAGAAGACCTCATGTGTGGCAGAACCATGGTTGGCAATTTACAGGGCCTATGGGAAATGGGGTGTTAAGGAAATTACCACATGAGAGACATATCTAAGTCCTATGATGAACACTTCTGGATTAAGAAAAAGCAGAATATACTTGAAAAACATGTTCATTCAGTAAAAGTACATAGAAATTATGTGAGAAATAGGAAAGCAATAATATGATGACAGTATGTCACCCATTCATGCCACATCTCAGTATTCCCATAGGTTACCATGATACTTACCACCATAGCAACACTGCTTGGTTATTGGAGACAGCATACATAAATTTATAAAGTTGTATGATAGGAGGGAATGTTCAAGAAATGTTATGACACCACCCTCTACCCAGTTTTGGAGGTCTTTTGGGCAGGACAACATGCAGCGTGCATCCATAGAACTTGCACCCATTGTGCAGAAAAAACATTGGCAGTGCCATAAAAACCATGGATACTCAAAACTTCATGCCAAATATACCCCAGGCCATGGTTGACAAATCTGCGGTAGGGAAGGGACCTTTGTATAACACAAGCCGTATGGGTGTCTCTGGCCATTTTTAGAAAAGTACTATCATTCTTGGGTGTTTTAGAGAGATTGGACATAAGTGTTTACAGCACAACTTTTGTTTATAGGATACAGATTTTGTTTTGTTTCAATTTTCTTTTCAGAGAATACGTTGTACATAATGTTGAATGAGTACATAGGAAAAAAGCTATCCGAATATAAGAACCATTGAATTGCTGGCTCAGTTTGGATGATATCTATAATGGTAATTGAAAATTCTTTTTACAGTATGACAGTGTATACTAATTTTGGTCTTGTGATTTTTCTTTGTGCTTAGCTTAGTTCACCTTGGTATAGTAAATCTTAACTGTCAATTAGTTCATTTCTCTAGTTTTGTAGAAACAGATAACTGCAAGCAGCTTTTTGTTTTTATAGTAAAGCAATTTCCACTATGTAGATTCTCTGTTTTTAGCATTGTATTGTCAAGCTACATTATGAATGGGCATATTCAGTTACATGTGTCTTAAGGATATTTAAGATTTCAGAGGTAATGTATAGTGTCCATAGTATTTTCATTAATTATATACAGGTGTGTTGTTCACTTTTTACTCATACACATATTTCAGGTAATTATACAAAGCCACATTCTAGATGTAAAGACCAATAATTCTTTTTAAAAGAGTTGTTCTTTAGTAATTAGATTATATCAGTTTTAATGGTCTTTACTGGTTAACTGTTTTACTGTACCATATGAGCCCCAATTTTCCAGTGCAGTGGTTCTTAAAGAATCTTTTTTCCACAGATGCCACTGAATGTCTCTTCAGCTTTGTAGGCATAATCTTTTAAATTGTAATATATATGCAGTGGTGTACACTGCTTAGTTTTATAAGAATAATATGAAACTTCATTGTAGAAAGTCTGTTATAATGAATTAACTTTTAAACATTTTAGCTGTGTATATTAAGTTCATGAAAGCACTTTCAGGTTGTTTTTGTGCCAGCACAAAGGAGAGAAAGATGTAAGTTATGCAAGGGCATCTCACAGCGATGAGTACTACTGTATCATAAGCATTAGGAAATCACCATTAAGAAATATGGAGTTAAATTATGCAAGTGCTACCAGGCTTCACTGGGGAAGGTGTTCTGTAAAGGAGAGAAGAATTACAATGGCAGTGTCTCATAGTGCTGGTAGGTTTAACTCTTTAGCCTTAAGCATTTTTTCCACGTTTAATGTGTATTATTTAATTAATGTGCAGAATGAGACCAACAAAAGACTTAAAACATCTTAACTCCATCATGAAGAATCCTGATACCAAGCTGAATGGCACAACGCTTGGTTCTACTTATACTCGTATCCACACACCCACCCTGTGCCTCCGTTCTTACACTCGTTCATTTCTCCATGTCCAGTTGCATCCACCTACTCTTTCACATCCGTGCTCATTCCCACAGTTGGATATACTTTCCAGCTGATGCACACCCACAATCATCCATGTATAACTTCGCCCACCAGTTTGTACCTAACAATTCCCAAGTGCATACCCATTAACCTACCCTCAAAAATAACAAAATATTCACTTGCTGAAAAAGTACCTTTCACCCAGATGCAGATGAAATCCTAGAAGTGTTAAAGTCCCTCCCCATACTTAACAAATGGTTAAATTCATCCTACCCATTCATTCATATCTGTATGTAAGCACATGCATACATATGCACACATTTATTTGTTGGTAATAACCTATTTGCACTTTATTGGGAGGGAGTTGAACACTTATAAGAGCCTCATCTTTTAAGCTTCCCCTATTGTCATCCCATATTTTTAACTTTTGTACACTTTCAGCCATTACAATTTCATCACTAAGTTTATTCCATTTCTCTACTATTTTGATACCCTAGAAGTACTTCACTTCATTTTTTGTAAGAAAGTCCATGCTGGTTGTTCTCCCATGTATCTTTCAAAGAACTGTTCTTTGGTGACATCAAGTTGTTTTAAAACTCTGCTCACTTCCACAGTGGACAATTTTATGATCTCTAACATCTCACTCTAAGTTGTTTCTCCATTTCTCTGAATTTTGGTACAATCACTATTGCCATCCACAGGGCCTTGTATAATAGTGCTTCATTAAGTTCAGTGACCAAACGTTAGAAGCACCTTCCATTTTTGGGCAGTGCAAAGTGAACAGTTTGACAATTATTTTATTATCTATGTATGTGAGTGCAATGTTGAATTTTAATATTAGTCAATAGATGCTTTGTTTCCTTTACAGTTCTCCTAAGATGGCGCTATCAGTAGGATAGGTACACTGTCAATTGATAGGTCCCCATCATACATTGATTCATGCACATTATATGCTTAATGATATTCACATCAAAGCCATCTTTTACCATGTCCCATACATGGGTTGAATTTCATTGACCATGTACCGAACACACTTTGGAGTTTGTTTAGTTTCCTTTGTACAGTCGTGCAATATTCATCAGTTTACTTTCCTTATTACTTTTTGAGTCATGATCAGTTATGACCCAGTTCCTTCTGGAAGGTCATTTACTTAAATCAAGAAGACACAGTAGTTCCAAAAAGTTGCCTAGTGACAAACCAATAGTGACCTCAGCCCGAGAAGACTCCTTTGATATGTATCATATCTTCCCTTCCACTTATCTTTTGTCCTACAGAGTAATCTACCACACATTCCTGCCTGAATATCCAGCATCTCCATCACCTTAGTATTTGGTACAGTTTCAAATGCTTTCAGACTGTCTAGATACACATAATGCCCCATCCTTCAGTTCTGTCTTAAAAGGAGCACACTACCAAGGAAGTCTTAAAGAGGTTTGTTACACATGGCCTCCTTTCCCAGAATCCATTCTGTGTCTTATTTTGGTAGTTTATCCATTGCTAGTAGACATCCATATGCTTCCTGACTATTTTTCCAGTATTCTACAGCTTTGCAACTTTTCAAACTCCTTTCTTGAAGGTAGGTATGGCAATTACCCTCTTCCATTCCCTGGCATTTACCTTACACCAGTGACGTATTGAAGATTTTAGGTGGCCTGTCAAGCAGCTTATCTGCACATTTTTTTCGGCATATATGGAAAAACTTCCTCAGGATCATGAGCCTTATATTAGCCAGTGCTTTCCAAGACCTGTATCCCTTACTACGTTGCTGGTATTGAGGCTATAGTGTCTTCCTCTGTGATAACACTTATCATCATATCATTCATCTCCTTGCATATCTCTGCATTATCTTTTTCAACTTTTCCCTCATGACTCCTAAGTCATGTTAAGCTCTCTTTAACTGAGAGGTTACCCATGATGACATTATGGAGAAGTTTAGGTTAAATCCTGCTTTGTCTACAGTATTCTTTTGAAAAGTTTCATTAAACATCTTTCTTATTTTCTTATACTCATTCTTTATACCTTTCAAATGCTGTCTTGCTGTAGTACCACCTGTATCTCATACATTATATCCCCAAGCTCCTTTGCTTTTTGACATTTATTTAACTACATCTATCTTCCCTAATCTTCTCTATATTTGTAACTCATGTTAACAATCCTACTTCTTCAGAGTAAATTTCACAGAACCTTCCATATCATTGATCTCTATCATGACTGCAAAACTTCATATTCCAATTGATATTCCCAAAGAAATTTTTTAGCTCAATGAATTTTCCATGATTAAATTTCCTCTTTGAGTCTGGTTTCCTTCCTCCCTGTCTTTTTTTTTTTTTTTTTCAATTTTGTGTATCATGTCTGGTAGTCTCAATTTCCATGCTACCTACCATGTGTAAAGAGATCTTGTAATGATGATGTAGCAGTCTGGACATACATGCATCTGCTTATACTTTTAACGCAAACCCACATATTTATAAAGGCACATCCGCTTACCCTCACACCCATGTACGTTCATGCACATCTACTCTGAACCCCAACCAACATATCTACTTGCTTAGCCACTCAGACATCTTCACACTCACATTCCTACTCTTCTGTACATCCACTCTGTATGTTATACTCACGTACATACCCAAACGCTCTCTTATCACATTCACCTATCCTCCCATACTTAAAAACATGCATCCACACAACATACAACCACCCACATTTACCTACTCTGTACTCAATAGTGTTCCTCTTCTGGAAATTATTCTTCCTTGCAGTCTAAAGAAATGTACCCCACTATAGGCTTTAGTCTCCTTTTGTAACACTTCATAATCTAAACTTTTGGGGTGGTCTTCAGATAGAGTAGATGCTATCTAATTTTTTCATCTTAACTGGTAGTTCTATTTATGAAGTTAACCTTTTGAAATCTGTCTCCAGTTTCAGGCACAGATATAAGGGGGTACATTAATTATTAACTCAGAACAAGCCATAGAATAAGGTGATTACCCTCTAGTCGAAAATGATTTTCTAAATCTTTGTTCTTTGTACTCAAAATTACATTTATTCATAACATGACTGAATAGCATAATCTCTTGAAATTAAGGAGAAGTGATGTAGGTGAAATCCTTTATAACCCATTATTGGGTAGAGAGTTACCTTTGTAAAAACTGTGATTATTATTGTTTATTGGCAAATTTGTTCTCAAGGTCTTGAGATGTAAATATATTCTTAAAATAAACATTTGAGTTTGGTATTAGTCCACAAATGATGAATTAATCACTTTCAAGATATTTATCAGTATAGTACAGGCAGAACATAAAAGTACATAGTCAAGATATAAAGATATTTTTTTTATGTACATTTTTATTTAATGCAGTTCCAAGTAAGATTGTGACTTTGTGGAAATATATAAACACACATACCTAGTTTAAGGAAAACACAGAAGATTACTTTCATAACAGTGTGATGGTGTAGGCCAAATTTGCTCGTTATAAAGCAAGGCAGATTTTTTTTAATGCATTGTTTTGGATGCTCTCAGAAGTTTAGGATGGTAAGAATTTCAACAATGTTTATATCCCAAGCATACCAGATTTTTTTATGTTCTACCTCTACTTAAACTACTGAAATCAAACTGAAGTGTATATTAGTAATATTTAGTGTTTAAGGGGATAAATCATCTTGTAAATGGTTGAATCTATAAATGAATTTTCAGGTTGATAGCTGTTTAATATTTCATGGCCAAAAGTTATTGTGCTATGAGCAGTGCATAATTTTCTATTTGTCAATCTTCTTGGTTATACTTTTCAATTGTGAAACTTCTCAGTGACGTGGAAAAAATCCAAAATTCTTGTTTTCATATGTAAATAAATCATTAAACAAAAGAACTGAAATCTGACCATTCATGGCAGGAGAAAAGTATGAAAATTGCCTTAAAGAAAATACATGTGATGCAAATGAATTAATGCAAGTCAGTATAAAGTACAAAAAACAAAGAAAATATTACGATTTATTTGATCAATTTGACAAGAATGTCATCACCAACAACAATGACATGATAATATAATAAAATCTAAGACAGAATTAGTCATCAGGATCAGAGGAAATTTTATCAATCTTCCTAGAAGTGACAGATCCTGACAGCAAAGCCATTAATGCTATTGAAGAGACCAGCAGTGCAGCTGAAATGTACAAAATGGCTCATTTATCACCAAGAGACAAGCATTATACCTCCTTTACCCATATAGTAACAGAAATTTCTAACTATAGCCTTTCAAACTTTCAGTACCTCAAGTGGGCACTCTATGTTTTCTAGAGTATCCAAGTCTCACCCTGCCTTCTCGTGATGACCTCGTTGATACACCCCTTAGGGATGGAATTAAAGGGGGAGGTGTTGTCCAACTCCATCAGGGTAATCCTTTTAAATCTAGACAGACACCTGAATTGAGCTTAACTTTTTATTTTTTGGACACTTTTGGAGCCTCACTGCCTCTGAAAACACTGCACTGGAGTTTTCCTTTGCTAGTGACCTGTCAAGGGTGAGGCACAAAAGGCTAAGAAGCAGGTATGGCAAGGAGTAAAAGAGACAAGTGATAGAAGGTGATGATGCTGAATGTAAATGGGATGACTGGTGAGAGTAAAAGGAGGGAGCTTGTGGAATAGTTTAAAAGTTGTAGCTTGGATGTGCTGGGGATTGGGACCCCCATATCCCTGGGCAGGGTGTGTGGAGTGAAAATAGAAATGATGAATGCAAGCTATGGGAGGGTGTGGAAGGAGTGGTATGGACCGAAATGAGTGAAAATTATTGGGAAGAGGGAAAGAAAGATGTGCAATTCTGCCATCACCGAGGGTGTGGGAATGTGTTAGAGTATGGTTGGAATGGATCAAGAACAATGTGGGTGAAAGAAAAGATTGAAAATGTGAAGGATGCACGGATGTGTGTAAATATGCTTGTGAATATGAAGATTGTGCATGGTAAGAATGAAATGAAGCTTTTCTGGAGAAATTAGAATGACTGTATAAATGGCTTTGAGAATGAAAAAAATGTGATCATATTGGGTGATATGAATGTGAAAGTAGGATTTGATGAAATTAGAGATAGCTGAGTGACACCTGCATAGTGAGCCAGCACAGTGGTTATCAAAGTTGCACTCTTGTGACCCAGGTAGCTGTCTTTTCTTTCTGCCTCACCCACATGTGGACTACTGGCATTCTGTCCACAAACATACAATCTCTCCTTGTCATACACAAGAAAATCCAGCTTGACATGGAGAAATACATTACCCAGAAATCTCTCAATAAATAGCAAAGTAATGCGCCTTTAAACAAGATAAAGAATTATATTCTAAAACATGTTAAACAGTTGGACACATGAATGTGGATGAAGTGCAACAAGGCTTTTTATAACCACAGAAAGGCAAATCCCATGATGCTGCTGCTGCAGCGGAAGAAGTGATTTTTCAAACACCCAGTGATGGTGGTACAAGGGAAGAAGTGAAGCCAGTGTCATGTGGTGTTCCTACTGGGGAAGAGGTAAATCTGGTGTCTTGAGGTGCTCCTACAGAGGAATGGGTTATGCTAGAGTCCCATGGTGCTGCTGCAGGGGAAGAGGTGTTACCAGAGTCCCATGCTGCTGCAGGGGAAGAGGTGTTACCAGAGTCCCATGGTGCTACTGCAGGGGAAGAGGTGTTACCAGAGTCCCATGGTGCTACTGCAGGGGAAGAGGTGTTTCCAGAGTCCCATGGTGCTGCTGCAGGGGAAGAGGTGTTACCAGAGTCCCATGGTGCTACTGCAGGGGAAGAGGTGTTACCAGAGTCCCATGGTGCTGCTGCAGTGGAAGAGGTGTTTCCAGAGTCCCATGGTGCTGCTGCAGGGGAAGAGGTGTTACTAGAGTCCCATGGTGCTGCTGCAGGGGAAGAGGTGTTACTAGAGTCCCATGGTGCTGCTGCAGTGGAAGAGGTGTTACCAGAGTCCCATGGTGCTGCTGCAGTGGAAGAGGTGTTACCAGAGTCCCATGGTGCTGCTGCAGGGGAAGAGGTGTTACCAGAGTCCCATGGTGCTGCTGCAGTGGAAGAGGTGTTACCAGAGTCCCATGGTGCTGCTGCAGGGGAAGAGGTGTTACCAGAGTCCCATGGTGCTGCTGCAGTGGAAGAGGTGTTACCAGAGTCCCATGGTGCTGCTGCAGGGGAAGAGATGTTGCCACGCTCCCATGGTACTGCTGCAGTGGAAGAGGTATTGCCACACTCCCATGGTGTTTTGGGGAAAGAGGTAAAGCCAGAGTCCCGTGGTGCCGCTGCGAGTGGAAAAAGCATTACTCAAGTCCAATACTGCTGCTGCAAGGGACAGAAGGATACCGAAGTCTCTGGGGTGCTGCTTTGTGAGACGAAACCATCCGGGTCTCGTGGAGTTTCTGAGGGGATTGGAACGATGTTGATTCCCATGGTACTGCTGTGATGTGAGAGGCTGTACCGCAGTGCCGTGGTGTTCTAGCAAGAGGGATGAAGTGATGATGGAATATCCACAGTGACTCAAGACGCCCCCGGCAAGGTCCACATATGTAATTGGGGAGTAAGGAGGGTGAGAAGACAGAACAAAGCAACGATTACATTGGCACAAATCAAAAGGATTCAGTATCAAGTAGCAGTGAAAGAAGACACGTGAAAGGGATTCTTGCCGGCAATAGGATATCCAAGGTAATTAATTCTTTCATTGAGGATAGCAGTGATTGGTAACTGAAATAATACAATGAGTTGAGCATTAATTTTTTACATGATTAAATTCTTCGTGAATGGAACATATTTTTTCTTCGTATTATTAAATTTCCGTTATTCAAATTCAACTACTCATTCGCTATTCAGGTTAAGCAGATAGTGAATGTCTTAATTACGTTGGGTAGGGTCAATATGGCAGCCATGATGGTTTGAAGGTATTTCCTTTCTTGTCTAGCACTTGGGCCACATACGCAGAGAGCGTATGTAGTCTAGAACCATCCTTAACATCCAGTGTTAAAGATTATTCGGTTGATGGATTTACCTTGTCGTTGACCTCAATGAACTCTTTAGACCCAAACAACCAGCCCGAGGAAAAATGCCTATTACGTAGTTGTACTGGAAATGTGGTGGGAATGGAGGACAGGATTGGAATGAAAAGTACACAATCTCATGACGTCTTTAAGTCTAATGAATTATTATCAGATAGCAGCATTCTCGTAACATGGACATTTATATGTTGAGTACGACGGAATCAGCTGTTTGATAGTTTATATGGGTACGGGGCTAAATATAAATACCGCTGCCTTGATAATCGTAGCTATATCTCAAGTTCATATATATATAACTAACTGTGGATATGATTCTAATTCATAATGATACGTATTAAAATATGGCAATGCCAACTTGGATGAATACACAGGGAATTACTTTGAGGTATTTAGGTGAAAGAATTTGTATGCCCGCGCCCCACGAGTCTCCAGACCTTAGAGCCAAGCAGAAGCACAAAAATAGTCTCCAGTCTGGTGAATATACTTGGTATGCTGGGGATACAGTGGTAGGACCTGATAGTAGTCGTCTCCCATACAGTGTAGAGCATGTGAGTATATTAACCGTTAATGCTAACCTGGGCAACAGGACTGGCCCGTTGGGCATGACTTAACTATGATAACGAGTTGTCCTCCCTCCTCCACCCTCCTCCCCCCAAAACTTCCACAAGAGTTGATATTACTGACGAGTTGTCATCTTTCCCACCCACCCCCACCAAACTACCACAAGCGTTGTCATTACTGACGTAATTTACCCAGTTTTGGAGGTGATTATCGCCTGTATGATAGTGTCTCGATGAAATTGTAACAATGGACGTCGAGCACCCTACCAGTGATGGCTGAAGTCCAGTTTATCTCTGGTGTTACGAATATCGTGTGAGATTTGCGGATATTTTTTGTGACATGTTTTGTCTCTTGAATTTTGTGACGTCAGGTTTGGATGGTTTAGCATAAAAGTTTTCTAATCATGTTAATCCATATTTTATATGTATATCAATGCTCTCTACCTATTTTTAACAGGTGTGTTTCTTATTTTAATGTCACCATTTTAAAATGTCGAGCCCAACACCAGTTTTATCTTTCTCAACAATAGTTACATTCTTAAATATTGGCTAAGTATTGGCTTGAAAATATTGAATAATGTGTTTTACTTATGTTACGATTATATTCCACCGTCATGAATATACTTCTCATAACCCTTTTCCTTAATTGCTGATGGTCTAGTCAGTTTTAAGAATGTGTGTGTGTGTGTGTGTGTGTGTGTGTGTGCGTGTGTGTGTTTGTATACATGATATATGACTATTTTGTAGCCAGAACAAGACATGTGTTGCTGGTGTACCCCATTGCCTCCACTTGGCAGTGGAGTTTTGCTCTTCTGGAAAACTTTTGCAGTTTCTTCGCTGTGTTGTCATTTTGCCCATCTGCTTCTAGGAGTAATATTTTAACTTGCAGCTTAACCGTAGTTATAACATAACTAATTAAAATCTGATATGCATTAGATTTGATACAGTAGCATGATCTTATAAAAAATCAAAATCACTTACTCATAAAATTTCTTACAGTTGCAAGAGACTCATGACTCTGATTCGAGTTTTCCCTGAGTTATGCCACTTATGAAAAGGTTTAGCTAGGAATGTAGCTTTCCATAGGATTTGAAGAAAATTCCACCTATTGTAGCAGGACTATATTCATTTATTTCCCCAGCTTCTAAAGAACTGAAAGGCCTGCAACCTAAAACTTTAGTTAGGATTTTTACCTGTGTTATGCTTTTTATAAAACTGCATAACTTAAAACTTTACCTGGCTTATAACTTAGTAGTTGAATCTTCAGGAAACAAGAGTGGAAAATTCCAACAGAAAGAAAGACAGCTGAAATGTATCCGTTATTTTTTATTTCTTTTTTAGAATAAGTAAATAGTTATCTTCTTAACTGTTTTAAATATCATAGCTGTTACATGCTGTAGTGCTATTCGTCTTGCTTTGTATTATGAACATAAATGAATTTGGTTATAAACTAGTGTACTGTAAGTTGTTTTGATCAGACTTTACTTTCATTTTATTGATGAATTAAGATTATCACAGAACTCATAAACTGAAATTATGAAATGAGTTCTTAGAAGAGGTCAGCTGTCTTCAAGTTTTCTGGTATGCTATGAAAGGTTTATGCTTTAGTTTTAACTGTTTCCTAACCCTGCGTAACACATCAGCATGACTGTCGGAGCATGGACGACCAAGAGGAACGTGTGCATGACGAGGAGGAGTGGAAAAAAGAGGCTGCAGCTGTCATCCAGGATGTAGAGGAATGTGTGTCCCAGATTCATATATCGTCCCTCCCGTCCTCCAACACCACTATCTTCTTCAATATCACCACCAAGGAAGATAAAGCTTATTGCATTGAGCTCACTGCCTGCTGGATTCAGGTATTTTAGTCATCCATAAGGCTTATGTTTTCTTATTACAGTAGTAACTGCCCCAAGGATCATAAAGATTGCCAAATACTGCTCATTTGAAGGTAACATTATTTTGTGTAGGTTTTAGGTATCTGGGGCTACATCAGGATGTTGTGAAATGTATGTGTGAATCACATGTTATGCATATGCTAAGTGTTTGAAAAGGTTTGATGTTTTTTATGTTTTAAATTGTTTGATTAAGCTGGTTAAAATAATGACTGAAATCTGTTTGTTACTCACTGTGGTTAGAGAAATGTCTGTTTTATGCATTTTTGAATAACAGAATTCCCTTCATCCTATTTTGTGCCTTAAGAAAAATTTCATTTTGTGCTCTTGTGTTTTGTGGCACCTTATGTTCATTTGAATACTTGATGATGTATAAAGTGTTTCTGCAACATTTATGTGATAATAGTCAACAGTGTTGTTAATAGTAATGTATTTCTAGCATACACTTTTGAGGATTAAAACAGACATTCAGTGCACATTACCGAGAGTCGGCTTCAGTTTTGGTTTTCTTGCACTTGAATTTTTTATTCCTTTCCTGTTTTATTTATTTTATTATACTTTGTCGCTGTCTCCCGCGTTTGCGAGGTAGCGCAAGGAAACAGACGAAAGAAATGGCCCAACCCCCCCCCATACACATGTATATACATACGTCCACACACGCAAATATACATACCTACATAGCTTTCCATGGTTTACCCCAGACGCTTCACATGCCTTGATTCAATCCACTGACAGCACATCAACCCCGGTATACCACATCGCTCCAATTCACTCTATTCCTTGCCCTCCTTTCACCCTCCTGCATATTCAGGCCCCGATCACACAAAATCTTTTTCACTCCATCTTTCCACCTCCAATTTGGTCTCCCTCTTCTCCTCGTTCCCTCCACCTCCGACACATATATCCTCTTGGTCAATCTTTCCTCACTCATTCTCTCCATGTGCCCAAACCACTTCAAAACACCCTCTTCTGCTCTCTCAACCACGCTCTTTTTATTTCCACACATCTCTCTTACCCTTACGTTACTTACTCGATCAAACCACCTCACACCACACATTGTCCTCAAACATCTCATTTCCAGCACATCCATCCTCCTGCGCACAACTCTATCCATAGCCCACGCCTCGCAACCATACAACATTGTTGGAACCACTATTCCTTCAAACATACCCATTTTTGCTTTCCGAGATAATGTTCTCGACTTCCACACATTCTTCAAGGCCCCCAGAATTTTCGCCCCCTCCCCCACCCTATGATCCACTTCTGGTTCCATGGTTCCATCCGCTGCCAGATCCACTCCCAGATATCTAAAACACTTCACTTCCTCCAGTTTTTCTCCATTCAAACTCACCTCCCAATTGACTTGACCCTCAACCCTAGTGTACCTAATAACCTTGCTCTTATTCACATTTACTCTTAACTTTCTTCTTCCACACACTTTACCAAACTCAGTCACCAGCTTCTGCAGTTTCTCACATGAATCAGCCACCAGCGCTGTATCATCAGCGAACAACAACTGACTCACTTCCCAAGCTCTCTCATCCCCAACAGACTTCATACTTGCCCCTCTTTCCAAAACTCTTGCATTTACCTCCCTAACAACCCCATCCATAAACAAATTAAACAACCATGGAGACATCACACACCCCTGCCGCAAACCTACATTCACTGAGAACCAATCACTTTCCTCTCTTCCTACACGTACACATGCCTTACATCCTCGATAAAAACTTTTCACTGCTTCTAACAACTTTCCTCCCACACCATATATTCTTAATACCTTCCACAGAGCATCTCTATCAACTCTATCATATGCCTTCTCCAGATCCATAAATGCTACATACAAATCCATTTGCTTTTCTAAGTATTTCTCACATACATTCTTCAAAGCAAACACCTGTTCCACACATCCTCTACCACTTCTGAAACCACACTGCTCTTCCCCAATCTGATGCTCTGTACATGCCTTCACCCTCTCAATCAACACCCTCCCATATAATTTACCAGGAATACTCAACAAACTTATACCTCTGTAATTTGAGCACTCACTCTTATCCCCTTTGCCTTTGTACAATGGCACTATGCACGCCTGTACTGAACTGAATTTCAGTTTGTAAGCCTACTGTCTATTGCAGAGGGAAAATGTCATGCTCTGAAATCAAGAAACTGCCAGAATAAGAGATTATGACATATATCCTTGGGACTTTTACTATCATAAGCTTTGAACTGATTTATCTAAAATTTCTCTCTCTCTCTCTCTCTCTCTCTCTCTCTCTCTCTCTCTCTCTCTCTCTCTCTCTCTCTCTCTCTCTCTCTCATTTAGCATTTGTTATGCAGTTTTAGGGTACACTTAAATGTCAGATCTCCAGATAGAACAGAAAAAAATGTTTTGAATACATCTGCTCAGTGTATGTGCCAGTTGACTGATTTACATCTGATTTAGGAGAAGCCCTATTAGGTAAAGACATTGTCATTGCTAGACAGGTAGACCGTACTTTACAGCCTTCAGTATTGATTAACTCGGATCAGTGAGTTGTACATTTAGAACAGTAGGTATCGTGACATCATTTGGCTAGTGGTATTTCATATGACAAATAACATTCACTTCTCACACCAGTAACATCAACATGAAAGCATCATGCATGCTGAATGCCTCAAAACACTAGCTTGCACTATATTTGGACATGAAAAAATACCCTTAACATCCTTTACAAAGAATTCATTTGGTTCTTCGTAAACTATGCCCCTTCTGCCCAACCTTTCACCCTCTCAAAAGCAAATATAACAAAGCTGCAAACCATAGGAAATAGTGCACTTAGAGCAATTACTGGATACCTAGCAACCCCAGACACTCAACACCTATGTTAGACCCCTCCCCCTCAAATCAATATATAATTAACCCATCCCCAAATAGAAATGAAAGACTTATCCCAGCCTCACACTTCAGCAACCTTTACTCCTAGATACCCACACCCCTAGCAAATATAACACAGACAAAAACATGTACACTGGAATAGCGGGACAAGCACAAAACATATGCCCTCCCAACTCAGAATACTCCTTTCCAGATATACACTCATCAAAAGCCACACTTCTCAGACAAACACAAGGCATGCTTTGGACTTGACCAATTCCAGCTACACTACAAGTACACTTTCATCATATCCAAACACCCTTCATGTTCGTTTTCAGTTTAATGTGAAGCACTTGGCACGCATGCACACACACACACACTCTCTCCTTTTTTATTTTTATTTTTCACAAATGAAACTGTTTTCACAATGATAGTAAAAGAAGGTCAGTAAAGATCATTATTCCTTAATGATTTGAAAACTTGTATTTGGGCATTAGATCCGTTTATACTTTTAAATGAAATGCTAAAACATTTTACAAATTTCTCTGCAGGATTGTAGGCACGAAGTACAACGATAACTCCAGGCCCTCAGAAAGTTACTTTGAGACTCCCTATGCATTGCTAGACAGTATTAGCCCCCTCTATCGTGAGAGTTTTAGTTTGGCTTTAGCCAATAAGTTGATGAAGCTTGCTGATGCTAGAAACAAAGAAGATGTGGAGGTGGTGAATTGATGTCTGCAGTTTGAAATTGCCATGCTGTGTGCTTTGTTTAATGTCATAAGTTTTCCTAGAAACAAAATACTAGACAATTTGAATTTGTTTATCATTAGTATTGCACTGAAGGTGCAGTAGAAGTTGATTAGTTGACTTTCAGAACTGAAAACCCCTGAGTTGGATTTATACTCCAAATATTGAAAGGTCATGGATGTTAATGATAACTGAATTGTTTTGATAAGGAATTACAAGAACTTGCTGAATGTTGAAAAATAAAGAATGTGTCAGTGCAAGATAGAAATCTTACAGATGCATTTGAGCCAGCTTATGGAACTAAGGTCAACAATGTGACCTTTGGGCATTACTGCTACTCACATCTATAGCCATTTCAGGTGAGTATTTCTTTATTTGGTAGAGTTGTACCTCGGTTATCCATTAATGAATTTTAATAATTCATTACTTTTTCAGGGAAATAATTGGTTAGTTGTTTACGGTATCAGTTCCTCTCAAGTAAAAAGAAAAATTTCTTTAACCATTAATGTTTCTTAGGAATGTTTTACATTATTCTCCTAGTTAGACATACACCAAACATTTTCAAAGATAAGCAACTGTCTGTTCTGTCTTATTTCAATAAATCTGCTCAGTTAGAGCAGCTAAACCATGATGGAAAGATTGTCAATGCCAGATTGTATCATTTTACAAAAATAAATGAAAATCATTACATCATTATCCTCATTGTTTCGAGGGGAAGCAGTGCTCAGGAATTTGTCCCATGTTCACTGCCCCAGGTCTTTACATGTGATATATCTATCTATCTATCTTTCTGATTCATGTACCCTAAAGGAACTCAATTAAGGGAGTAGCCATGGCAAAAGAGTCTCCATTACTGGTGAACTCCAGTGCCCTGTTTTATCCTGAGGTGCCTCACCCTTTAGGCCACTTGCAGAATGCAACTCTAGTGCAGTGTTTTCAGAAGCTCCCACCTAATGTTCCTACCTACTGCTAATGCCAGATGTTTATACTAATTCTCCAGTTTAATGTTCTTACTTACTACTTCTGTCTATTGCTCTTACCATTTTGCTGTAAGGCAGGGCTAGTTCAAAGTGCTCATCACAAGAAATTGTAAAGTTATAAAGAATGAGCTGTGTGAGTTAAGTGTTGTCAAGCTTTATGTGTGAAAAGGAGAGATTGTGTGTTTGCGGACAAATTGCCAGCCATCCACGTGTGGGTGAGGTAGAAAGGAAGACAGCTACCAGGTTCAGAGTAGTGCAACCTGACAAGAACAGATGGGTAGTACCAGTAATATACCTCCTGGGTTGGTGGCAGCCTACCAGCTATTGCCTACCTACCTACTACTTGTGATGATAATACTGTTATGTTTGTCTTGGCAGTGTAAGTGCTTGGTAGTTATGGCATAGGGTTTTGTTGTCTTCATTGTAGAAGTTTCATCTTGGCATAGGGGGCTCATGTGGTATGGATGGTGTCCTGAATGTAGCTGTGCATGCAAGCAAGACATGTTTTTCTTGTGAGTTAAGATCAAGAAAGTGTATATCAAGTGGAGTAGAATTCAAGATTGGATTATGTTATGGTTTAGAATGAGAAGAATTTTTTCCGTCATTTTTCATTACCGTCATCATTATAGTTATTAATATCATTGTAATTATTATTAGATATTTTCATTATCATTAGACCTTATAGCATATTTTCACAGCTGCCACCAGTCACCACTACCACTGCCACTTCACCACCATCTTCCAATCCCCACCATCATAATCATGTGTGTTGCAGTGATGATAATTAAATCTCTGTAGCTCTGTACTTACAAATATTTGTGACCTCTATAGCACGATGGGTCAGGGTAACAGCAACCCTCTGCGGGAGAATCTGGAGTCCCTGCACAACCAGTTAATGAAGCATGCTGGTGCTGATTATGACATAGCCACTACCACAACACTTACCTACGACCAGTTCCTCGGCTACATCACCCAGCTCAATCAGATGTAAGATGAGTGGATGACTTGTTTTTAAAACAGTGTCAAAATTGTTTCAAAATTTATAGAACTACAAGTGAAAATTTCTGATAAAACAGACATTAATAATTGAATAAGATACAGTGGATAATAAGTGTTTAGATTATGTTATTGTACAGTATTGCATTCCAAAGAAGTACCTTCTTAGATTATGATTATATTTGTATTGTAAGAGCTGTTGTCAACATAGAGGGCAGTGCTGCATGTAGAGAAATTTCTACAAGAACCTCTTCACTATACTACTTTGCAAAACCTAGTATTGAATACACTGTAACAGTGCTGGAAACTGTACCAAAGTATATAGCCAGTTATTGATGTGTCACTGTGGATTTTTTTTTTGAGATGAGTCATGACTAAAGTCCACATTGAGGCCAGGCTTCCTCAATTGAAATGTTAAGAAGGTTCATGAGAGGGACAAATGTGAAAAGAGGAAAGATATTTTAAGAATATTGGAGGAAATGAAAAACTTGCCTCTTAAAAAGGGCCAGGTTATAGTTGTGTGGAAAGATATGAAGGGGCAGACAGTTCAAAAGCTCTGAGGTGTAGGGAAAAGAACATATAAAAATGGTTTACCCTTGAGTTGCCATCAGCCACATGGTAATTGTGGGATGCAATAGTTTGTTCTGTAATATGTGGTCAAGTTAATGGTGGGACACACAGGCAGCCCACTTCCAGATGCAAAAAGCAATGTGCCATCACACCCATGAAAGAGGGGAAAGTGAACCAACACTGCGACATATGGGAAGTCAAGTTGAGAGTTTAGACAGTGAATCGAGAAGTCAAACTCATTTAGGCTTGCCTATATTTAGTAAATATGTAGAGCTAGAACATCCCCGAGTGTATCAGAATTCTGCTTTTAATGAGCTGTTCGACCACCACCAGCTTAAGTTTGGGATCTAACAAATTTTTGTAAATGTCCGTTTTATCACAAGTTTAGTCTAGAAAGTATCTTAGAGACAGATTTTGATATTCAAGTAACATGAGGTTTCCAAAATAGTTTACATGTTACAATGACACCAAGTATGTACATTCTGTTGGTGTTGAGATTATAGGTCTATCAAAAGAGTCAGTTAAATTATGAGGGATTTAAGAGGCATTCAACTTAACCGGGTGCAATCTACCTCACTGAGATATACTGTCCAATAGAGTTAGTTATGTTGAAACAAGATGCAGGTTAAGTTGTGGAAGATGCAGCAGAGTTGAGGAAAGTAGGCAAATGCAGTGTTGAGATAGCATATAAGTACAGCATTTGGGTAGCTGTTGAAGAAAGGATATTGCTGATGAAAAGGAGGAAGAGTGTAGGAGACGAGACAGAATCTTGAAGGACACTGCTGCTGATAGGGAAAATCGGAAAGGTTAATCCATCGGCAGCTGCAAAGGTAGGATGGCCAAAGGGAAGGATTAGATATATAGGAACAAAGAGAGGAAACAAAGAAAGACAAAAGAATGTAGCTTGGAGATGAGACCCTGATGCCATACCTTGTCAAATGCTTTTAATATATCGAGGGTTACTTCATAGGATTGTCAAAGTCTGTTAGAGATAATGACCAGGCATTACTAAGACATGAGAAGATATCACCAGCATATCTTACATTGAGAAGCCTTGCTAATGATCAGTGAGAAGACCGAGAGATTCAAGATGTTTCAGGAAATGCGAGTTTTGGATGGATTCAAAGACTGTTGAAAAAGTACAAGTGAATGGAATGGGATGATTGTTGTAGGGGTTAGAATGGACCTCCTTTGGCATGGAATGGAAGCAGATGTGTTTCCATGAAGAAGGAAAAGTTTTGATGTTTCAACTGAAGTGAAACAAATGAGCAAGCAGAAGGGCAAGTTTGGAAGCACATTCACTACTCTAGGATGGATGCCACGTGACTCAAAAGACATGCTTTTGTCCAGACAGAGCAGTGCTTTTTGGACAGTACAAAAAGAGATTACAGGGAGGAGCTTAGGCTTAGGATATGTAACATCAGGGGTTGAGGAAATTTTAAGAGTCATCCAACTGGAGTTAGATGGAGTGTTTGAATGGAAGGGAAGGAGAATAGAGATGGAAAAATTGGGAACAGTAGTGGTGTCTGATTATTTACGTAGCCTTGAAAATGATAAACTTATGTGGTTTTTAGCTGAAAATAACCACAAACAAAGACCCAGGATGGGAGCAAGAAGTGCATATTTTCCACTGTTTTCTTTATTTCATTTTCAGTTTTACATCATAGGTTATTTGTGGAGGTTTGTCTTTTGAAGTTCTATCCTTTATTATATATGCTTTTTATGTGCTTGAATAGTATCCAATAGAAAAAAATTACTTTTGAATGGAGAGAATCCATTGTATGTTGTGACTTGGGTTACTTTTATTAGACTATTGAGAAAAAAACTAGGCTGACTTCTACTTGTCATTTGAGCTTTATTTCTATAAGAAAATGACTGGACAGTTATAGAATTGGTTGAAAGTTGAAGTTTAGCAAGCGCTGCTGTTTAGTATGCAAGAGCATTTTCATACTAAGTCTTTCTTTGCTGTGACCACATTGATCTTTCTAAAGAAAGAGTATCGACATTGAAAGGAAAGAGGTTGGATTGTAAGAATGGCCTAGTCAGATGATCAGATTTTTATTCTCAGTTGAGAGAGAATATTCTTAAGGTTCAGCTGATTTTCATTGAGGAGTGTTATAGCTAATTAATTATCTGAATGGTGCTACTTAGGAGATATTTTTACCGTGTTGGAGAAGGATAAGCCAAATGAAGCCTCTGTGGTTTCTAGTGCTGATATCTATCTCTCTCTCTCCAACAGAAGAATGAAACTTTAACATAAAAACTGTAATCATGTATTTTTAAGGCTATAGACAGAATGTTCCACCTCTATTCTCCAGGTATTATTTTGGGTGCTTTGGACTTGAGCTATTTTCATGTGTCCCAGGACTTGTGACCTGGACCTGTGACAGATGTGTAGATGCTGCTTCTTGTAGCTCCTGTTTAGAGACTGATCACATGAAGATTGATCTTTATGGTACCTTCTTTTCTCAAGCTATAAAGTGGTAGACTTATCCTCCGTCTTTTGTCTTTAACAAAATCATCCCGCCCTTAAGAGGTGGTTGTTCAAACACTTAAAATTGGATTACTTCCTGCATTTATTTTCCCCCAACTCCATATTGATATCCTCAATGCCTGTCCCAAAAACCTCTGGGAACTCCTAGTAGTTGGCCACAGCAAAAGACCCTTCATAACTGGTGAGTGGTAATGCCACTTCTTAGCCTTTATTGTCTTATCCTCAACAGGCCATTGGTGGAGTGCAACTCTTGCACAGTGTTTTCTGAGGTTCCTACCTAATGTTCCCACCAACTTCTACCTTGTACCCACTTTTCTTTCTTTATCAGTCTTCCAAGATAGTCGGGATTTGACCAGTTTTTGCAGTCCCACATTGGTCACTGTAAAGGAAATAATTTATTAAGATGCTGTACAAATTCAGAGGAACAGGTTAGGAAATATTTAATGTGTAGTAGCATGAATGAGCCATCAAAGGAATTGAATGTTTTTTAGGAAAAAAAGAAGGCAAAAACAAAAATATTTTGGGTTATGCATCAGGATAGCAAAGTAATGATTAAGCTGCTGTACTCCTAACAAGTGAAAATTGAATAAAGTTGCTTTAGTAGAAACTGTGATAGAAAGAATTTTAAGTACTTCTAGATATTAATAGTGGGTAGTAGTTGGTAGGCAGCCAACGATCAGGGAGGTATATTACAAGTAATACCCATCTGGGTATCAGGAGGGTTGTTGACAGCTGCTTAGTGAGCCAGCACTTAAATGGCTGTCAGGTTTCTTGGCTCTGGTAGCTGTCTCTTCTTTCTGTGTCTCACAGGTGAACTGCTGGCATTTTGTCCACAAATGTACAGTTTCTCCTTATCATACGTAACACTTGACAACACACAACTCAGCTCATTGTATGTAACTCTAGATTTTCCTGCGGTAAGCACTGTGGGCTAGCCCTGCCTTTTGGCAAAATGGTAGAAGCAGTAGAAAGGAGTAGTAGGTAGGAATATTTAGGCAGGAGCATTAGGTAGAAGTATTGGTTAGGAGCATTGGATAGAAGTAGTCAGTAGGAACGTTAGGGAGGAGCCTCTGCAAACTGCACTGGAGTTGCTTTCTGCCAGTGGCCTCTTAAGGGTGAGGTACAAAAGGCTAAGAAGCAGCACAGGAGTTCATTAGTTATGGAGATGATTGTTATGGCCACCCCCTCAAGGGAGTTCCAATTAGAACAGGCATCAGAGATATAGTAAGATAGGAAAATCAAGTTGAAGAATCCGTTTGCATAATGCAAAGGGTTTTTAGAATTGTAGATTTTTGTAATAAAGCTTTCATCTCTGAGAAGAAGTGACTTTTTGCAGTTGTGAAGGTAAAAATATCAGATCTTTGGTCTTGATCTCTGAAAGCATAAAGGGAATCTCTGCAAGAATGTTGTTTTCTGGATGATTACTGTAAGAATTACAGAGGAGTATCTTTTTAGCATACTTGGCAAAGTATATATAAGGATTTTCATTTGGGTGTGTAAAAAAAGATTTAGAAAGGGTAGAAAAAGCTAAGTTGTAAAAAATACCAGTAGATTTACTCAAAGTCGTCACCCATGGTTATTTTTTTTCTACAGTTGCCGAGAGTACAAAGACAGTGAAGGTCGTGTGCTAGTTTTTGCTGTGAAAAAGGGCACAGATTCCACCATATTTTGGAAAGCCACTGTACGTATTGCATGTGTGAAACTCGATACAGCAACAAACAAGGTGCAGTCATATCGTCTGCTGAATATACGCCAGTTTCTACAGGTATGTTGCTCATTGTTTTTTGAGAATCAAATTGAGTCTAGAAACCTGATCGCAAAGTCTGCCAGGAAAAGTAAATATAGAGATGTCAATGACAGTACTAATGTTGGTGTATTTAAGAAGTTTATTGCTCCATCCAATCCTGGAAGAGTGTCTATAAGTATGTAGGTACTAAGAATTTTTGTCATTAACATTTTTGCTACTTTTGATAATCATTTACGAGGGATTTTTGTTGTTTTTGTACCGTTATCAAACCTTTCAGTGTGCATGTGATTTTCTTCATCCATTCCTTGAAAGTGCGCAAGTATTTTTTTCATACATGATCGCCACATCTGCTTACATAGATTCTCTTGCTGTCATTAGTAATATACAGAAACTACAGTTCCCTGTCCATAATCAGTCCCCACAGACCTTTCTATGGTTTACCCTGTGTGTTTCTCATGCCCGAGGTATAGTGAAGAAAGAATACCACCCATGTATCTCCTACATGTTTTAGGTATCAAATTAGGGCAGGAATGGGGGATAGAAATTCTCCCATCATGTATTGCTTAATAAAAGCAGAAATAGGAAAGAGCTAAGTGAGGATCTTTTTTCCTCTAAGGCTCTGTCAACTGTTCTGGATGCTACCTTGCTTACTTTGGGAAATAGCAAATAGTAATGAAGGAAAGGAAAAAAATGTATATTTCTGTGTTTGAGTAGGTATATAGAAATATAAAACCATTTTTTTTTCATGAGTTCTGAACCAGACATTTGTAGTGTAAGAAAAGCACATTATTAATTGGATTGGTTAATCCTTGGTAAGGGCAGCAGCAGTTTGACACTGGATGTCAAAAGTGCTGAATATCCCCCTTAAAGGCTCACTAGTGCCCACCATGGTCACTGGTAAGTTATTGGGCCTCCAGGCAGTGCCAGTAACTCATCCTTTGTTTGGTTGTCATGCATAACTAAACTACAGAGCATGCAGAAATCAACTTATGTCTGGAAAGCATGTGCCTTTAACAAGGACAATAACTTTCTAAAATGGGAAACACAAGAAGGAGTCACGCGGGGAGTGCTCATCCTCCTCGAAGGCTCAGATTGGGGTGCCTAAATGTGTGTGGATGTAACCAAGATGTGAAAAAAGGAGAGATAGGTAGTATGTTTGAGGAAAGGAACCTGGATGTTTTGGCTCTGAGTGAAACGAAGCTCAAGGGTAAAGGGGAAGAGTGGTTTGGGAATGTCTTGGGAGCAAAGTCAGGGGTTAGTGAGAGGACAAGAGCAAGGGAAGGAGTAGCAGTACTCCTGAAACAGGAGTTGTGGGAGTATGTGATAGAATGTAAGAAAGTAAATTCTCGATTAATATGGGTAAAACTGAAAGTTGATGGAGAGAGATGGGTGATTATTGGTGCATATGCACCTGGGCATGAGAAGAAAGATCATGAGAGGCAAGTGTTTTGGGAGCAGCTGAATGAGTGTGTTAGTGGTTTTGATGCACGAGACCGGGTTATAGTGATGGGTGATTTGAATGCAAAGGTGAGTAATGTGGCAGTTGAGGGAATAATTGGTATGCATGGGGTGTTCAGTGTTGTAAATGGAAATGGTGAAGAGCTTGTAGATTTATGTGCTGAAAAAGGACTGATGATTGGGAATACCTGGTTTAAAAAGCAAGATATACATAAGTATACTTATGTAAGTAGGAGAGATGGCCAGAGAGCGTTATTGGATTACGTGTTAATTGACAGGCGCGCGAAAGAGAGACTTTTGGATGTTAATGTGCTGAGAGGTGCAACTGGAGGGATGTCTGATCATTATCTTGTGGAGGCTAAGGTGAAGATTTGTATGGGTTTTCAGAAAAGAAGAGTGAATGTTGGGGTGAAGAGGGTGGTGAGAGTAAGTGAGCTTGGGAAGGAGACTTGTGTGAGGAAGTACCAGGAGAGACTGAGTACAGAATGGAAAAAGGTGAGAACAATGGAAGTAAGGGGAGTGGGGGAGGAATGGGATGTATTTAGGGAATCAGTGATGGATTGCGCAAAAGATGCTTGTGGCATGAGAAGAGTGGGAGGTGGGTTGATTAGAAAGGGTAGTGAGTGGTGGGATGAAGAAGTAAGAGTATTAGTGAAAGAGAAGAGAGAGGCATTTGGAAGATTTTTGCAGGGAAAAAATGCAATTGAGTGGGAGATGTATAAAAGAAAGAGACAGGAGGTCAAGAGAAAGGTACAAGAGGTGAAAAAAAGGGCAAATGAGAGTTGGGGTGAGAGAGTATCATTAAATTTTAGGGAGAATAAAAAGATGTTCTGGAAGGAGGTAAATAAAGTGCGTAAGACAAGGGAGCAAATGGGAACTTCAGTGAAGGGTGCAAATGGGGAGGTGATAACAAGTAGTGGTGATGTGAGAAGGAGATGGAGTGAGTATTTTGAAGGTTTGTTGAATGTGTTTGATGATAGAGTGGCAGATAAAGGGTGTTTTGGTCAAGGTGGTGTGCAAAGTGAGAGGGTTAGGGAAAATGATTTGGTAAACAGAGAAGAGGTAGTAAAAGCTTTGTGGAAGATGAAAGCCGGCAAGGCAGCAGGTTTGGATGGTATTGCAGTGGAATCTATTAAAAAAGGGGGTGACTGTATTGTTGACTGGTTGGTAAGGTTATTTAATGTATGTATGACTCATGGTGAGGTGCCTGAGGATTGGCGGAATGCATGCATAGTGCCATTGTACAAAGGCAAAGGGGATAAGAGTGAGTGCTCAAATTACAGAGGTATAAGTTTGTTGAGTATTCCTGGTAAATTATATGGGAGGGTATTGATTGAGAGGGTGAAGGCATGTACAGAGCACCAGATTGGGGAAGAGCAGTGTGGTTTCAGAAGTGGTAGAGGATGTGTGGATCAGGTGTTTGCTTTGAAGAATGTATGTGAGAAATACTTAGAAAAACAAATGGATTTGTATGTAGCATTTATGGATCTGGAGAAGGCTTATGATAGAGTTGATAGAGATGCTCTGTGGAAGGTATTAAGAATATATGGTGTGGGAGGCAAGTTGTTAGAAGCAGTGAAAAGTTTTTATCGAGGATGTAAGGCATGTGTACGTGTAGGAAGAGAGGAAAGTGATTGGTTCTCAGTGAATGTAGGTTTGCGGCAGGGGTGTGTGATGTCTCCATGGTTGTTTAATTTGTTTATGGATGGGGTTGTTAGGGAGGTGAATGCAAGAGTTTTGGAAATAGGGGCAAGTATGAAGTCTGTTGGGGATGAGAGAGCTTGGGAAGTGAGTCAGTTGTTGTTCGCTGATGATACAGCGCTGGTGGCTGATTCGTGTGAGAAACTGCAGAAGCTGGTGACTGAGTTTGGTAAAGTGTGTGGAAGAAGAAAGTTAAGAGTAAATGTGAATAAGAGCAAGGTTATTAGGTACAGTAGGGTTGAGGGTCAAGTCAATTGGGAGATGAGTTTGAATGGAGAAAAACTGGAGGAAGTGAAGTGTTTTAGATATCTGGGAGTGGATCTGGCAGCGGATGGAACCATGGAAGCGGAAGTGGATCATAGGGTGGGGGAGGGGGCGAAAATTCTGGGAGCCTTGAAGAATGTGTGGAAGTCGAGAACATTATCTCGGAAAGCAAAAATGGGTATGTTTGAAGGAATAGTGGTTCCAACAATGTTGTATGGTTGCGAGGCGTGGGCCATGGATAGAGTTGTGCGCAGTAGGATGGATGTGCTGGAAATGAGATGTTTGAGGACAATGTGTGGTGTGAGGTGGTTTGATCGAGTAAGTAACGTAAGGGTAAGAGAGATGTGTGGAAATAAAAAGAGCGTGGTTGAGAGAGCAGAAGAGGGTGTTTTGAAATGGTTTAGGCACATGGAGAGAATGAGTGAGGAAAGATTGACCAAGAGGATATATGTGTCGGAGGTGGAGGGAACGAGGAGAAGAGGGAGACCAAATTGGAGGTGGAAAGATGGAGTGAAAAAGATTTTGTGTGATCGGGGCCTGAACATGCAGGAGGGTGAGAGGAGGGCAAGGAATAGAGTGAATTGGAGCAATGTGATATACCGGGGTTGACGTGCTGTCAGTGGATTGAATCAGGGCATGTGAAGCGTCTGGGGTAAACCATGGAAAGCTGTGTAGGTATGTATATTTGCGTGTGTGGACGTATGTATATACATGTGTATGGGGGTGGGTTGGGCCTTTTCTTTCGTCTGTTTCCTTGCGCTACCTCGCAAACGCGGGAGACAGCGACAAAGCAAAAAAAAAAATGTATATATATATATATGCGGAAGATGAAAGCTGGCAAGACAGCAGGTTTGGATGGTATTGCAGTGGAATTTATTAAAAAAGGGGGTGACTGTATTGTTGACTGGTTGGTAAGGTTATTTAATGTATGTATGACTCATGGTGAGGTGCCTGAGGATTGGCGGAATGCGTGCATAGTGCCATTGTACAAAGGCAAAGGGGATAAGAGTGAGTGCTCAAATTACAGAGGTATAAGTTTGTTGAGTATTCCTGGTAAATTATGTGGGAGGGTATTGATTGAGAGGGTGAAGGCATGTACAGAGCATCAGATTGGGGAAGAGCAGTGTGGTTTCAGAAGTGGTAGAGGATGTGTGGATCAGGTGTTTGCTTTGAAGAATGTATGTGAGAAATACTTAGAAAAGCGAATGGATTTGTATGTAGCATTTATGGATCTGGAGAAGGAATATGATAGAGTTGATAGAGATGCTCTGTGGAAGGTATTAAGAATATATGGTGTGGGAGGAAAGTTGTTAGAAGCAGTGAAAAGTTTTTATCGAGGATGTAAGGCATGTGTACGTGTAGGAAGAGAGGAAAGTGATTGGTTCTCAGTGAATGTAGGTTTGCGGCAGGGGTGTGTGATGTCTCCATGGTTGTTTAATTTGTTTATGGATGGGGTTGTTAGGGAGGTAAATGCAAGAGTTTTGGAAAGAGGGGCAAGTATGAAGTCTGTTGGGGATAAGAGAGCTTGGGAAGCGAGTCAGTTGTTGTTCGCTGATGATACAGCGCTGGTGGCTGATTCATGTGAGAAACTGCAGAAGCTGGTGACTGAGTATGGTAAAGTGTGTGAAAGAAGAAAGTTATGAGTAAATGTGAATAAGAGCAAGGTAATTAAGTACAGTAAGGTTGAGGGTCAAGTCAATTGGGAGGTAAGTTTGAATGGAGAAAAAGGTAGCGCTAAGAAAAGACAACAAAGGCCACATTCGTTCACACTCAGTCAGAGAGAGAGAGAGAGAAATATATCTGTATTTATCTATTTTTATTCTTTAGATAAAGATATAATTTTTTTATTTTTTTTATTATACTTTGTCGCTGTCTCCCGCGTTTGCGAGGTAGCGCAATGGAAACAGACGAAAGAATGGCCCAACCCCCCCCCCATACACATGTATATACATACGTCCACACACGCAAATATACATACCTACACAGCCTTCCATGGTTTACCCCAGACGCTTCACATGCCTTGCTTCAATCCACTGACAGCACGTCAACCCAGGTATACCACATCGCTCCAATTCACTCTATTCCTTGCCCTCCTTTCACCCTCCTGCATGTTCAGGCCCCGATCACACAAAATCTTTTTCACTCCATCTTTCCACCTCCAATTTGGTCTCCCTCTTCTCCTTGTTCCCTCCACCTCCGACACATATATCCTCTTGGTCAATCTTTCCTCACTCATCCTCTCCATGTACCCAAACCACTTCAAAACACCCTCTTCTGCTCTCTCAACCACGCTCTTTTTATTTCCACACATCTCTCTTACCCTTACGTTACTCACTCGATCAAACCACCTCACACCACACATTGTCCTCAAACATCTCATTTCCAGCACATCCATCCTCCTGCGCACAACTCTATCCATAGCCCACGCCTCGCAACCATACAACATTGTTGGAACCACTATTCCTTCAAACATACCCATTTTTGCTTTCCGAGATAATGTTCTCGACTTCCACACATTCTTCAAGGCCCCCAGGATTTTCGCCCCCTCCCCCACCCTATGATCCACTTCCGCTTCCATGGTTCCATCCGCTGCCAGATCCACTCCCAGATATCTAAAACACTTCACTTCCTCCAGTTTTTCTCCATTCAAACTCACCTCCCAATTGACTTGACCCTCAACCCTACTGTACCTAATAACCTTGCTCTTATTCACATTCACTCTTAACTTTCTTCTTCCACACACTTTTCCAAACTCAGTCACCAGCTTCTGCAGTTTCTCACATGAATCAGCCACCAGCGCTGTATCATCAGCGAACAACAACTGACTCACTTCCCAAGCTCTCTCATCCCCAACAGACTTCATACTTGCCCCTCTTTCCAAAACTCTTGCATTTACCTCCCTAACAACCCCATCCATAAACAAATTAAACAACCATGGAGACATCACACACCCCTGCCGCAAACCTACATTCACTGAGAACCAATCACTTTCCTCTCTTCCTACACGTACACATGCCTTACATCCTCGATAAAAACTTTTCACTGCTTCTAACAACTTTCCTCCCACACCATATATTCTTAATACCTTCCACAGAGCATCTCTATCAACTCTATCATATGCCTTCTCCAGATCCATAAATGCTACATACAAATCCATTTGCTTTTCTAAGTATTTCTCACATACATTCTTCAAAGCAAACACCTGATCCACACATCCTCTACCACTTCTGAAACCACACTGCTCTTCCCCAATCTGATGCTCTGTACATGCCTTCACCCTCTCAATCAATACCCTCCCATATAATTTACCAGGAATACTCAACAAACTTATACCTCTGTAATTTGAGCACTCACTCTTATCCCCTTATATATATTATTTTATATATATTTTATATATTTTATATATATATATATATATATATATATATATATATATATATATATATATATATATATATATATATATATATACACATACATATACACGTATTTATTTATTTATCTATTTGCTTATTTTGCTTTGTCGCTGTCTCCCGCTTTAGTGAGGTAGCGCGAGGAAACAGACGAAAGAATGGCCCAACCCACCCACATGCACATGTACATACAAACACGTCCACACACGCACATATACATACCAATACATCTCAACATATACATATATATACATACACACACATGAACATAATTCATACTGTCTGCCCTTATTCATTCCCGTCGCCACCTCGCCACACATGAAATGACAACCCCCTCCCCCGCATGCACGCAAGGTAGCGCTAAGAAAAGACAACAAAGGCCACATTCGTTCACACTCAGTCAGAGAGAGAGAGAAAGAGAGAGAGAGAGAGAGAAATATATCTGTATTTATCTATTTTTATTCTTTGGATAAAGATATAATTTTTTTATTTTTTTTCATACTATTCACCATGTCCTGCATTAGCGCGGTAGCGTTAAGAACAGAGGACTGAGCCTTTGAGGGAATATCCTCACTTGGCCCCCTTCTCTGTTCCTCTTTTGGAAAATTAAAAAACGAGAGGGAAGAATTTCCAGCTTCCCACTCCCTCCCCTTTTTGTCGTCTTCTACGACATGCAGGGAATATGTGGGAAGTACTCTTTCTCCCCATCCCCTGGGATGATATATATATTAAATTATATTTATTATATTTAATTGCTGTTTCCCACGTCAGCAAGGTAGTGCAAGGAAACAGGTGAAGAATAGCCCAACCACCCACATACACATATATGTATACAAATGACTGTACACTCACATATACATACATATACATTTCAACTTATACTTACATATACATACACAGACATATACATATATGCACATGTACATATTCATACTTGCTGCCTTTATCCATTCTAATATATGTGTGTGTGTGTGTAGTTTTTGAAAAAGTTTTTGAGCATTTTTCAGATGATTATGTACCTTTCAGCAAAGCTCTGTCTGAGACTTGTTACTGATTTTTAGGATGTTAATCCATGTTGTGATTACAAAGTTTCAAATATTGAAAACTAGTGTGAGTACATTCTCTATGTAAATCCTCTATTTTGTTTTCTTTCACTTTCAGGTGTTTCGAAGAATAACATACGAATGTACAGGAGGATCACTTGGCAGTATGGATGGCATATTTGGTGTTGATGCTACAGGTACAGTAAATTTTTTTCTCCAATATTGGACTATATCCTTTAGAATTAGTAAAATAAACTCACCAAACATGATTATATAAAAGCATTATAGCCAAAAAAAGCTAGACAGAAATTTAATTGAAAGAAAGGTAGATGATTTATCCCTGGGGAGAGGGGAGAAAGAATACTTCCCACGTATTCCCTGCGTGTCGTAGAAGGCGACTAAAAGGGGAGGGAGCAGGGGGCTGGAAATCTTCCCCTCTCGTTTTTTTTTTTTTTTAATTTTCCAAAACAAGGAACAGAGAAGGGGGCCAGGTGAGGATATTCCCTCGAAGGCCCAGTCCTCTGTTCTTAACGCTACCTCGCTAAAGCGGGAAATGGCGAATAGTTTGAAAGAAAGAAAGAAGGTAGATGATTGTCTGTCTTTCATAATCCATGAAAACTATTTCACATGAATATGCAAGGTCTAATGACTGAGAACTCCAGAATTAAGACTAGTTGTCAGTATGGGTATGCAAGTGAAGATTATAGTAATATAGAAATGCAACTGAAATGTGGATGAATGTGAAGCAGATTTAAAAAGTAATGAGGCCTTCAAAGTGTATGAAATACAACAAATTAGTTTGTCTTCCTCTTGTAGTATGCTCTCAGTTTGACCCTTATTAATTTTGAACTTAATACTTTCCTTAGCACAATCCCACTGCTCATTCTTCATGAGAAGTACCACCTTCTTTTGCTCTTGACCTTTCAGTAACACTGAACTTTGCCTCCTGAAAATTCACTAGCCATTGTACCTTAACCCTTTCATTCATACCTAGAGGATCCAGGTTTCTGCCTTATTTTCATCCTAGTTATGATCATTTACATTCAGACACCCAACCTGTAGCCTTCAGGGACAAATCTTTTCTTGGCTCCTTCTGCCCAATATATGTTGGGAAGGTTTCCAGTCCCATTCCCCAGCCCATTAGTTTACACATATGACACAGAGATATTCCATTCTTCCATACTATTCACCATTTCCCACGTTAGTGAGGTAGCATTAAGAACAGAGGACTGAGCCTTTGAAGGAAATCCTCACTTGGCTCCCTTCTCTGTTCCTTCTTTCGGAAAATTAAAAATGAGAGGGGAGGATTTTCAGCCCCCACTCCCTCCCCTTTTAGTTGCTTTCTATGACATGCAGGGAATACGTGGGAAGTATTATTTCTCCCCTATCCTCAGGGATAACGGAGATATATGGGTAGAATTCTTTCTCCCTGTCCCAGGGGATTTTAGATATTAGGGTATATAATTGTATGAAAGGTGTGTGTGTTGACATATTTGATGCTCTGAATATACTCTGATTGGCAAGGAAGTTCCTTGGCTGAAAATAGCTAAATAGGTATAATCTGAAATAGATTTATGTATTTGATGCCAAATTTTATTGTTTTTGTACTGTATACCGCATATAGTTTGTGAAGGTTTTTATCACTCTGCAGATGACACTTCAGAGGGAAGAAGCAGTGGTGAACCAGTCCCTCCTACTATGGCTGCATCTATGGTGTTAGGAAGTATGCAGGAAGTTGCAGAACCATCATCCAGCCCCATGCAAGGTGATGGACTGGAGAGCACTGCTGCTTCAGGGACCTGGGGCACCAACCTTGAGGAATGCACCATCTGTCTTGAGCGTCGGCCAGATGTGATACTTCCATGTGCCCACGCGTACTGCCTCCCCTGCATAGAACAATGGTGGGAATATTCTAGGCCCTCCTCACAAGATTGTACTTCCTCCAGCTTTGTGTACTCAATGTAAGCAAGAGAATGTGATATTGCTTGGCTTTGCATGCTCTACTAAATGATGTCAATAGAAGTGCCTCAAAATATGGGGTATTTTTATGACTCGTGGGAGGCAAGGTAGATCATTAGTCGTAGCTTACACTAATTGAGAGAGATTGAAAGTTGAAGAACATGAATAGAGAAGTTTACAGAAATTTGAAGTAATCCATTAACATCTTGGCCATTAATTTTTAAACTTTAGGGCACTAGAATTAATTTATATGGTCTTGTCTTTCACCAGCACTTACCTATTGTTAAATACCTCCTCTCATCAGCACACACTGACATTAACTTGGGCTTCTATATGTCTCTCCTGTACACATTTATGTAAAGTCTTTTTAGTATGTATATACTCATCAGCACACACACACAGTAAGATTGTTCTATTTCTCACTAGCACTCACACAGTCATTTATTACTTACCAAGGATTTTTTTTTTTTTGTGTGTGTGTGTCACTATGTTTAAGTTCTTATAGTACTATTTGAAAGAAAAACTTATTATTTTACTAATAGTAGTACAGAGAAGCTGAGAATATTCCTTGGACCTTTCTAGAGTGTGAAGGGATGAGTGAAATGAATTGAGATAATGAATTTTGGATGTTATACTGGAAGAAATACAGAACTTTCACTTACTAGCTCTTCATTTTAAGATCATACAACATATTGGATGATAATGCAAGGGTGAATTTAAGAAGATAAGGGATAAAATTTTAAATCAAACTTAAAAATGAATAGTGAAATGAGAAGCTGAGGAAATTGATGAAATGGAACAAAAGTTGGAATGATATGGCACATAAAGAGTGCACTTATTGAGGCTACCTCGGCTCTGTACACCAAGAAAAGGGTATGAAAAGATGTGGGCAGCACAGTGGGGAAAAAATAATTGGAGAGTGGTTCATGAGAATAAAGGAAAATGTTGGGAGTAATTAATTCTTATTGAAAGTTGTGATGAATGAAGGGTATTGTGTTTAGAATATAAGGTCTTGAGTAGTGAATTACAAGAGTTAATGCATATGAATGAAAGGAATGTAGATAAGGATACATAAGAAAAAGAATTAACATAAGTTTAAGAAAGCTATTTTAGAAGCAGGTAAATAAGTGCGGAATGGAGGATTATGCTTGGTGACCTTTCCATGTGTAAAGCTTCAGTGATGTGCAGTAACTAGGTAGGTCAGTGAAATGGAGTACATATGTAGGAGGAAGCTGTGATCTTTCTATGCATGTACAGTTTCTCTTTCCTTTCCACTCTCTGATTGGATATCAAACCTGTGTAAGCCTTATGGTGACCCAGAAAGGCATTTGTGTTAATCCTTATGCTCATGTTTGTAAGAAAAGTTCCCCTTAGGCTTGTTTTTAAAAGAATTTTAATGCATGTAACTACATGATAAACAGGCTGTTTTAAAGTCCAGAATTACAGGAGAATTTCACCGATGACCTTTATGTTAGCAAATGTTTGATTTGCATGAGATGATCATGACGTGTAGTATGAACATTTGTTGAGCAAAAGAACCAACTGAGAATTGTGCTTGTGATTCCAGCCTTTTGAAACACTGTGTTATCAGACTCAAAAGAATAATCGGCACTCTTTAAAATGAATTATATTTCTATGTATTAGTAATTTTTGCCCAGACTTCTTGTTAACGTCAGAAGATTGATCATGTTGCTTTGCTGATGTCCATCCACATATACACCTATATGCATATGCATCATAATTATGCAGATGTAATAAGTGATTATTGTTGAGTCTTAATATCTCGGTTTTTGCATTTATATTTGAACCTTTAGGTTGTTGATCTCATTTGTTTATGATAGTCTTAAATGAATATTTAGATTGCATTAAGAAATGTACGTAAATTTTTTCATCCTTGATCACTGTTTTTAGCATTAGCAAGGTTTAGTCGATACTTACAAAGAAGGAATGCAAATGACTGGGAGATATATAAAAGAAGGCGGCAAGAGGAAAGTGCAAGGTTGAAAAAGGACAAATGAGAGTTAGGGTGAGAGTATCATTGAGCCTTAAGGAGAATAGATGTTTTGGAGTGAGGTAAATAACGTGCGTAAGACAAGAGAACAAATGGTAACAATGGTGAAGGGGGAATTGATAACAGGTAGTGGAGTGAGTATTTTGAGGGATTGTTGAATGTTTTTGATGATGGAGTGGCAGATGAAGCTTGTTTTGGTCGAGTGGTGTGCAAAGTGAGAGATTCAGGTTGAGTGGTGAGTGGTTTGATGAAGATAGAAGTGTTGAAAGCCTAGTGGAAGATGAAATCTGGTGACGTGGTGGTATTGGATGGTATTACAGTTGAATTTATTAAGAAAGGGGGTGACTGTGCTGTCAATTGATTAATAGGGGTATTCAATGTGTGCATGGATCATGGTTCCTGAAGATTGGTGGAATGAATGTATAGTACCATTGTACAAAGGCAAAGGGGATAAAGGTGAGTGTTCAAACTACTGAGGCATAAGTTTGTTGCGTATTCCTGGAAAATTGTATAGGAGAGTATTGATTGAGAGGTTGAAGGCATGTACAGAGCATCAGATTGGGGAGGAGCAGTGTGGTTGTAGAAGTGGTAGAGTATGTGTTGATCAAGTGTTTGCTTTGAAGAATGTGTGTGAGAAATACTTAGAAAAACAAATGGATTTGTATGTGGCATTTATGGATCTGGAGAAGGCATATGGCAGGGTGGATAGAGATGCTTTTTGGAAGGTCTTAAGTGTATATTATGTGGGAGGTAAGCTGCTTGAAACTGTGTAAAATTTGTATCAAGGGTGTAAGGCATGTGTATGAGTAGGAAGAGAGGAGAATGATTGGTTCCCAGTGAATGTCAATCTGCGATAGAGTGTCTGATGTTCCTGTGGTTGTTTAAGTTGTTTATGGTTGGGTGGTTAGGGAGGTAAATGCAAGAGTTTTGGAGAGAAGGGCGAGTATGCAGTCTGTTGGAGATGAAAGGGCCTGGGAACTAAATCAGTTTGCTGATGATACTGGTGACTGAGTTTGGAAAAGTGTGTGAAAGGAGGAAGTCGAGAGTGAATGTGAATAAGTGCAAGGTTAATTGGTTCAGCAGAGTCGAGGGACAAATTAGTTGGGATGTGAGTTCAAATGGAGAAAAATTGGAGGAAGTGAAGTGTTTTAGATATCAGGGAGTGGACTAAGTAGCGAATGGAACCATGGAAGTGAGTCATAGTGTGGGGGAGGGGGTGAAGGTTCTGGGAGCAATGAAGAATGTGAAAAGAGAGAATTTTATCTTAGAGAGCAAAAATGGGTATATTTGAAGGAATAGTAGCTCCAACAATATTTTATGGTTGAAAGGCAAGGGTTATGAATAGAGTTGTGCAGAGGATGCTGGCTGTGTTGAACATGAAATGTTTGAGGACAGTATGTGCTGTGAGGTGGTTTGATTGAGTAAGTAATGAAAGGGAGAGATTTCTCTCACACATTTGCCATTTCCCGCATTAGCGAGGTAGCGTTAAGAACAGAGGACTGAGCCTAAAAGGGAAAATCCTCACTTGGCCCCCTTATCTGTTCCCCCTTTTGGAAAAGTAAAAACTGGAGGGAAGGATTTCCAGCCCCCTGCTCCTCCCCTTTTAGCCGCCTCTTACAACATCCAGGGAGTGTGTGGTTGAGAGAGCAGATGAGGGTGTGTTGAAATGGTTTGGACAATGGAGAGAATGAGTGAGGAATGGTTGATAAAGAGGATATGTGTGTCAGAGGCGGAGGGAACAAGAAGTGTGAGACCAAATTGGAGGTGGAAGGTTGGAGTGAAAAAGATTTTGAGTGATCGGGGCCTGAACATGCAGGAGGGTGAGAGTATTGCAAGGAATAGAGTGAATTGGAACGACATAGTATACTAAGATTGATGTGCTATTATTAGACTGAACCAGGGCACTTGAAATGTCTGGGGTAAACCATGGAAAGGTCTGTGGGGCCTAGATGTGGATAGGGAGCTGTGGTTTTGGTGCATTACATGTGACAGCAAGAGACTGAGGATGAACGAATGTGGCCTTTTTTGTCTGTTTTCTTGGCACTACCTCTCTAACACAGAGGGATAGTGATGTTTCCTGTAGGGCTGGGAATGAATGAAGGCAGGCAAAGAAGGAACAGAGAATTGGGCCAGGTGAGGGTATTCCCTCAAAGGCCCACTCCTCTGTTCTTAACGCTACCTCGCTAATGCGGGAAATGGCGAATAGTTTGAAAGAAAGAAAAATATATATATATTTTATCACTGGGGATAGGGGAGAAAGAATACTTCCCACGTATTCCCTGCGTGTTGTAGAAGGCGACTAAAATGGGAGGGAGTGGGGGGCTGGAAATCCCCCCCCCCTCTTGTATTTTTTTTTTTGATTTTCCAAAAGAAGGAACAGAGAAGGGGGCCAGGTGAGAATATTCCCTCAGGGGCCCAGTCCTCTGTTCTTAACGCTACCTCGCTAATGCGGGAAATGGCGAATAGCTTGAAAGAAAAAGAAAAAGTATATGGATGTGTATACATACATACATCTAGGCTGTGGAAATGAGCTATTTGAGAATAGCATGTAATGTGACTAGATGGAATGAAGAAAGAAATAGAACGGTGTATGAGAGATGTGGTATGACAGGAAATACAAAGGGAGTGAATTGTGGAGTGGTAGAATGAATAAAACTTGTGTTTTGAGGTGGCTTGGGCATGTGGAAAGGATGCAAGACTGGGACTTTACAAGTAGTGTGTGTGATAGCACAGTTAAAGGGGCTGGTGTGAGTGGAAGACCATCTGTGACATGGGCAAATAGGGTGGAGCAATACTGGAGGGAGAGAAATAGGGGAAGAATGCATTGAATGGCATGCAAGGGAGGCATGTAAGGACAGGGATAAATGGAGACACTTTTGCTGCAGCCACCCCTTGATGGAAGTTTCTGGAGGGAATGGGTATTAGAGATATGGATAGATATAGACATATATATACATATGCATACACACACACACACACAAACATATATATTCATGTACATGTTTTGGACAATCACATGTTTACCAAATGGCGTCCTAGCATCGTCTCTTCGATGTATATCAACTGACTGTTATATTTCTCTCTTGTGTCTCCCCTGATGATGTGATTATTACACGAAAGTGCACTTGGGAACTTTTCGTGTTTCATTTTCCCCGTGGACTCATAGGAATTCATGTACATATTCATACTTCCTTGCCTTCATCCATTCCTGACACCACCCAATCCCACAGGAAATAGTGCATATGCATGAAGAAAAAGAAAAAAGATATGATATACATTTTTTCCCCCCACATACCGGATTGCTGTCTCTGGTATCAGCAAGGTAGAGCCAGGAAACAGACAGAAAAGCTATTTCTGCTCACAGTCGTTCTCTTACTGTTGTGTAATACACTGAAACCACAGCTCCCTATTCACATGCAGGCCCCACGGATCTTACCATGTTTACCCCAGACATTTCACATCCCCTGGATCAGTCCGTTGACAACACATCAATCTCAGTACACCACATCTTTCCCACTCACTCTGTCCCATGCACGCCTTTCACCCTCCTCTTTTTTTTTTTTTTTTTTTTTTTTCCCGCTGTCTCTCGCGTTTGCGAGGTAGCGCAAGGAAACAGACGAAAGAAATGGCCCAACCCACCCCCATACACATGTATATACATACGTCCACACACGCAAATATACATACCTACACAGCTTTCCATGGTTTACCCCAGATGCTTCACATGCCCTGATTCAATCCACTGACAGCACGTCAACCCCGGTATACCACATCGATCCAATTCACTCTATTCCTTGCCCTCCTTTCACCCTCCTGCATGTTCAGGCCCCGATCACACAAAATCTTTTTCACTCCATCTTTCCACCTCCAATTTGGTCTCCCACTTCTCGTTCCCTCCACCTCCGACACATATATCCTCTTGGTCAATCTTTCCTCACTCATTCTCTCCATGTGCCCAAACCATTTCAAAACACCCTCTTCTGCTCTCTCAACCATGCTCTTTTTATTTCCACACATCTCTCTTACCCTTACGTTACTTACTCGATCAAACCACCTCACACCACACATTGTCCTCAAACATCTCATTTCCAGCACATCCATCCTCCTGCGCACAACTCTATCCATAGCCCACGCCTCACAACCATACAACATTGTTGGAACCACTATTCCTTCAAACATACCCATTTTTGCTTTCCGAGATAATGTTCTCGACTTCCACACATTCTTCAAGGCTTCCAGAATTTTCGCCCCCTCCCCCACCCTATGATCCACTTCCGCTTCCATGGTTCCATCCGCTGCCAGATCCACTCCCAGATATCTAAAACACTTTACTTCCTCCAGTTTTTCTCCATTCAAACTTACCTCCCAATTGACTTGACCCTCAACCCTACTGTACCTAATAACCTTGCTCTTATTCACATTTACTCTTAACTTTCTTCTTTCACACACTTTACCAAACTCAGTCACCAGCTTCTGCAGTTTCTCACATGAATCAGCTACCAGCGCTGTATCATCAGCGAACAACAACTGACTCACTTCCCAAGCTCTCTCATCCCCAACAGACTTCATACTTGCCCCTCTTTCCAAAACTCTTGCATTCACCTCCCTAACAACCCCATCCATAAACAAATTAAACAACCATGGAGACATCACACACCCCTGCTGCAAACCTACATTCACTGAGAACCAATCACTTTCCTCTCTTCCTACACGTACACATGCCTTACATTCTCGATAAAAACTTTTCACTGCTTCTAACAACTTGCCTCCCACACCATATATTCTTAATACCCTCCTCTTTATATAAATGAAATATATGAGAATTATCTGTGGGGATAGGGGAGAAAGAATACTGCCTATGTTTCTCTTGCATGTTGTAGAAAGTGACTTGGAGGGGTGGGACTGGGGGCTGGAAATCTTCCCCTCATGTATTACTTTCGAAAAGAAAGAACAGAGGAAAATGCTTAATGAGAATCTTTTTTCCCATGAAGTTCATTTGCATACTGTGTAACACAATTTTTGTTCTTTGGTAGTAAGTGTTATTTCCTGATTTCTTATGCGTAAGTAGAGAAAAAGGATGTCATTCCCTTCAAACTTTGTGACCAGGACAGTGATACTTTTTAATTTACCTATTTTGAATTGGACTGTTGGCAAATTTGCACATTTTTATTCGCATGAAGTCGGGAAAAACAACATATGATCCAAAATTAATGTGTATTTACACTAATGTTAAACAAAAGTGATCACAAAAGATTTAGAAGCGAGTAGATTTTGAGATTTACAAATTTACTGTAGAACACTTTCACAAATCAGACCCCAAGTATAATCTCCCATCATATTCTTGTTATATATTCCTTGGTAGCAGTGTTCAGTTCATTACATCCTGCCAGAAGCACTTGCCTTGCTCCTCAGAATATGCTCCCATGTTCTCTTGAATTTATCAAGATGAGCATCAAGGATATGGACCTTGAGGGGCATCCTGCAGCTCATTTTGCCATAGTTCTTCACCTTAGTCTCGACCAGCTTCACTTAGTTTTCGGCCTTTGATTGCCCAGGAAGCCACAAACCACTATGACAAAGCTGTACCAAGCTGTATTCTCCTTCCTAGTGAGTTTCTTTGGGAATTCCTTGCACTCTAGAATCTTATTTGAGGTCCGACAAAGACACCAGATTTGACCTTTGCCTCAGACAGCTTAGGGAAGAAGTCTTGAAAGTACTTGAAGGCTGCTACCTCCTTATCTAGGGCTGTGACAAATTGTCTCATAAGGCCTAGTTTTATGTGCAGTGAAGGTCTGGATATATGATAGCAGGTGCATTCTTGCCAATCCAATGTTTGGAAGGGTCCATCTTGCAGACATAGCAATTGCCTGTGTGGTCTGTGGGTTCCTGCTAAATCCTTGGAATATGAACTTCATGACTCTTCCCCTGTGGATCATCCTGCAAAAATAAAAAACTATAAAATTGTGATTATGAAAAAAATTATATTTACAATTTTTTTTTTTTTTTTTCATACTATTTGCCATTTCCCGCGTTAGCGAGGTAGTGTTAAGAACAGAGAACTGGGCCCCAGAGGGAACATCCCCACCTGACCCCCTTCTCCGTTCCTTCCCTTGGAAAATTAAAAAAAAACAAGAAAGGGGAGGATTTCCAGCCACCCTCTCCCTCCCCCCCCAGTCGCCCTCCATGTTAAATGTACAAGAGATTCTCTGAACATATTCCCTATTATGATATTTTATTTCCGTAACTTTGAAATTTTTTTAGAAATTTAGAATTTAAAGATTTTTAGATTTTATGAATTCTTAAAATTTCATAAGATTCTGCCATCCAAATGAGGAACAGTTGTCTATCTTACCTTCCAGATTTTTTTTTTTTTTTTTTTTTTTTTTTTTTTTTTTTTTTTTTGTAGGCCTCACACATCATAGCAGATACTGCCACAGATTACTTTTTTAGCTCATTTTGATAGATTGGCCACAGACACAGCAAAATGTGTCTACCAGATGCTTGCAGCCTCTAGATGCCATATCAAAAATGTATGTATGTGCAGCTAGATTTAAACTGAACTGGTTGGCTTAAGGCTGTATTTTATTTATACTACATTTATATTACTGGAAAGTTCTATATCAGCTACTCAAGACTGAATCTATCTGGAATGTTCTGAAAAATAGGTAATTTCAAAATATGTCCTGATCACAAAAGCAAACTTTCATGGAATAATAGCCATTTTCTTTACTTTTAAGACATGATCAATTAGAAAATGACGCTTATTACCCAGGAACAAAAATAATAAAAATTTGTTACACAGTGAATTGTCAACATTACCTCACTCATGCAGGATATAGCAATTATGTATGAAAAAAAAACATATTTGCTCATAGTTAATTCCTACTCCAGGAGTCCCTTCTCACAGGAAGCCAGCCACGTCCACCCGTTGGAATTGCATGACCAATCGTGTTGTGATGTTTGTTTGTGTTGTGTGTGTGGAGAGTGCAGGGCGCTTACACTTTTTTTCTGATTTTTATTTCACCCTTTGGGCTAGCTACTGAATGATATGAGCTTTTGAGTGTAGCTGGTAGAGTTCAGAACTTTTTATTATCTTTCTTTATTAACACATCTGTATATAGTCAGTCCTGCACTCGTCTTCAATTTTTACACATTAACTGCAATACTGCATGTTTGTTTACAGTTTGATAACTTTGGTAGTTTATATATTTACCCTTTAATTCCATTATGTAATTTGTAGCTTTTTCATATAGATGTTGTTAGTATATTTGAGGCAAATATGTATACTTCATATCTAGAAATGTTGATATTTAGTCATTTCAGTAAGCAGATGATTTGATTAGATTTTGTTTTTCATAAGTATATATATTTTTCTATTCAAGCATTGCTTTCATTAATTGAACGTTAGCTTAGTGGTCTATAGCCAGTACCATTAAACTTTATTCAAAACTTTGAAATTTAGAAGCTAATGATCTGAATAGGGTTTGGTGTCTTAAGGTACATTTTTTGATATTGAGTACATTTGCTTAGCTTTAGTATTTTCATTTTAACATCAAATATTGTCAGTCCTTTAGGATGGGTATTTTTGATAAGGCTGGTATGAAGTAATATGCATGTTGGTCCATTAGGCAGGCCACATTTAAGCTGCATCACTATTAAAGGTGTTGAACATATCCTCAGATTCACACTATTCTTCAAATATTGCTATTTTCCAGTTTCTTTTGCTTTTTATTGCTTTCTCTTGCCTACTTTATTCTTTGAAATCTATCTTTCTGTATCTCTGACACCTGTTCCTGCAGGGGAACTCCCATTAAGGTGATGGTCACAGCAAAATAGTCTTCTTTTTTTATGTGTCCTTGCATGCCTCCCTTGTATACACCATTCCATGCATTCTCCCACCATTTCTTTTCCTCCCTCTTCTACTCTATTTCCGTATGTCACGGGTGGTGGTCTTCTTAGACCAACTCCTTTAATCATATGAGTATACATTCTTTTTGTAAACTCTTAGATTGCATTTTTTCCAAACCACCTTTGCATTCTCTACCATACCAAATCTCTCGTACATCCCCCATTTCTTCATTCCATCTAGTTCATTTCCACAGCCTAGATTCTTGACCACAGTGACTCATTCCTTGTCCATGTTTCAGCTTAATAGGTCAGGGTCAGGAGTACTATGTTGTCCAGTAATCCTTTAGAACTTTTCCTGTTACCTACTAAAGGGAAAACTTCTGGTCTGCACACACATACATATATACACGTTTGCATATTCATACTTGCTTGCCTTGCATACTCACCCCTCTTTCCAAAACCTGCATTTACCTCCCTAACCACCCCATTGAATTAAGAATTTATTGATATAACAAGCATACTTGTAAGAGTATTTGTTTCCAGTTAAGTACACACAAGAGAAGTAGAAGTAGTGTATCAAGAAGAAATATTTATTGAAAATATGAGAGAGAACATAGAAATCTAAAAAGGACAGTTTGGAGTTGAGGAGTTTGTGACAAACAGTTAATAGTGCTGCAGCCTGAATGTGACAAATAACTTTTGATTGGAAAAATGGACATTTCCTGTTATCCATAGTAGTACTTGCATTTTTAACTGAAACCTAAACTGTATGATATTGCTAAAGTTAAGGATCACACATATTTATACCCTCATTGTTTATCCTTCCCCAGGACTGTGGTAGACAAGACATGTCCTGTTTGCAGAGAATCCCTGAAGAGCACTGATGATACCTGGGTGCTGTCTGAGGTTCCTGACAACGATCAGGTCAATGAGGAAATTCGCAAAACATTAATTGGCTTGGCTGGGGATGAAGCTCGAAGCCCAGTATAAAAACCAAAGACAACCAAAGAGTCACCTCCTACATTTAGAGAAGGATCTTTCAGGCAAAGTTTGCTTTAGGCATTTGGTTTCACAAACATCGCCTTACATTCTTGAGTTCAGTTGAATGTTATGTTTTTGCTGTTGCGAGGGTTGTTACAGATACCAGGTGCTTGCAAATGTCCTCTCCGTCAACCACAAGCATAAGTGAAAGTTGAGAATCTCGATAAGTCATTAAGCTGCTGAACCCAGGTCTTTATTCTCTGCCTTCATTTTTCCTCTCTAGAATTGGTTAAAATTAATCTTGATTACATATATGGAAACACAGTTTCAAAATAGTAGATGTCAACCTTTTCTTTGTGTTGATGGCTTTCGTTATTTGAAAGAGATGAAGTGCAGTTGGTTTGGAACAACATTAATGCCTGCTGTTATAAGTATTGATATCACCAGCTACAGGCACAGTGGTTAACTGGATTCCCTAGGTCAAAGTAAATAGTTTGATGAAGTGTTTAGTGAAGCAACTCTTATAGAAACAGCTAATAACACTGACTTTCACACTGTCAAAATATGGTTGACATCTTAGTCATCATTTGGATGATGTATACAATTAGTCTTTACCCAAAGAAGTATTACCGGTAATATTTTTTATTCGAAAGTAGTTGAATTGTACTAGCAATAGTTATGGGCAATATATATGATCTTTATATCAAGTGATAGGGTATGATTCATGGATAAGTTTGGAGGTAAGGATAAAGGAAAATTTTATAAGCATAGAGGTAGTAATGTGCCCCATTGTTGGTGGTATACACAGTGCTTGTCACCAGCATCTTATACTCTTTCTGACTTGCTAATATTCTTCTCCCACAGGAGGGTGCTGCTCTCCCCTTTAAAAGAAGGGCATGCAGATGTAAGCCATCATATTATGATATTCCTTTTTTTAGACATCCAGTTTTATAATTAGCTAAATATAATAAATAAAGACAATTAGAATATAGGTAGAGCATAAGTTGAGAGAATATGCTGAAATAGGTCCTTAGACCATTGTAAAGATATGCAAACTTGTTCATGCATATATCTGGCTTGTATTGGTAACACACAATATATTAAAGGACAATAAGAATGGCTCTGTTTTATGAAAAAGATTAACCCATGTTGTTAAGTCATTGTACTGTAGTAATCATCTTCTCTTTCTGTAACATGCTGATTTCTGCGTAAAGCCTAGGGAGATTCGTGTGAAAATTTTTCCTTTTGATAGTTTTAATTATAGAGATAAATGTAATTACCTGTTTGTAAAAGTGTGAGAAGAACAAGAGAATAAACAATAGAAATGATAAGGGGAGTTGATGGGGGAGTGGTAATAAACAAAAAGTGAAAATTAGAGGAAGTATTATGAAGGACAGCTGAATGTGATAAATGATAGAATGGCAGGTATATTGTGTTTAGGACAAGGTGGCATGGGGAGTGAGATAGCCTTTTTGAATGGTATGGTGAAAAAGAGGTAGTGAAAGCCTAAGATGAAATGTGGCAAAATAACCTGGGTGGATTGGATCGCAGTTGAGTTTCTTAAGAAAGGTGGTGACCCTGTTGTTGATTTGTTAGTCAGACTATTCATGTTTGATTATTGTAAGGTAAGGTGCTTTAGGATTGACAGAGTGCATGTATATTTCTCTTATATGAAGGCAAGGTCGACAAAAATGAATGCCTGAATTACAGTAATAAATATGTTGATTATACCTGTTCAGGTGTTTGAGATGTGAATATGAGAGGGTGGTGGGATCTGCATCATATATGATTATGAAGGAAAAGTGTAGCCAGAAGAGAGGTAGAGGATGTGTAGACCAGGTGTATGCTTTGAAGTGTATGTGC
Source organism: Panulirus ornatus (assembly GCF_036320965.1). Lineage (NCBI taxonomy): Eukaryota > Metazoa > Arthropoda > Malacostraca > Decapoda > Palinuridae > Panulirus > Panulirus ornatus. The sequence continues at coordinate 6,162,160 of NC_092274.1, forward strand.
GAGAGATACAGCCCTAAGTAAAAGAGAGTGAATCTTAATTAGCATATATGAATGTGAAGAAAATGTATAATAGGGTTGACTAATAGTCCTGTTTTAACTGCAGAGTAAGGTATGTATACAAGTTAGATGGGAGGATGCTAAGTGGTTCCTAGTAAAGATGGGTCTGTATCAAGGATGTATAATGGCTACTTGGCTGTTTAATCAGGTTATGGATAGGGTTGCGTGGGAGGTGAATGCAAGGGGTTTAGAAAGAGGGGAGGTCTACAGTAAGGTATTAGATGCTTTTAATTCTCTGTTAGGGCAAAGAATGGTATGTTTGAAAGTATAGTGGTCCCTATGGTTGTGTATGGATATTAGTCTTGGGCCTGAATCTGAAAAACAGAAGGTAGATGTATTGGAAATGGAATGCCTAAGGATAATGTGGTGCGAGGTTTATTGATCATGTGTATTTGCAAGGTGTGGTAGTAAGTGCAGTTTGATAATAGATTGGCAGATGTAAAGTGTTTTGGTTAGGGTGGTATATAAAGTGAGAGTCAGGGAGGGTGGTTTGGTGAAGAGAGGAGAGGTGGTGAATGATTTGTGGAAGACAAAATCCAGAAAGGCAGCAGGAGTGAATGGTATTGCAGTTGAATTTATTACAAGAAGTGAGGGGGGGGTGAATGTGTTGTTGTTTGGTAAGGGTATTGTGTATATATAGATCATGGTGAAGTGCCTGAGAATTAGCAGAATGCATGTATAGTGCCATTATACAAAGGCAGAAGGGAAAAAGGTAGTGTTCAAAGTAGAGGCACAAGGATTTTGAGTATACCTAGAAAGTTATATGGGAGGTATTGATTGAGAGGGTGAAGGCATGTACAAAGCATCAGACTGGGAAGGAGCAGTGGGGTTTCAGAAGTAGTAGAGGATGTGTGGATCAGGTGCTTGCTTTGGAGAATGTGTGTGAGAAATACTTAGAAAAAGATGGATTTGTATGTATCATCATTTATGGATCTGGAGAAGGCACATGATAGTTTTGATAGAGATGCTTTGTGGAAGGTATTAAGAATACTCATACATATATACACATGTACATATTCATACTTACTTGCCCTCGTGCATTCCTGGCGCCACCCTGCCCCACAGGAAACAGCATTGCCACTTCCAGCATCAGCGAGGTAACACCAGGAAATGGGCAAAGAAAGGCCACATACACTCAGTCATTCCCTAGCTGTCATGTATAATGCAATGAAACCACAGCTCCCTATCTAGACCCCCACAGACCTTTCCATGGTTTACCCTGGATATTTTGCCTGCCTTGATTCAGTCCACCATTGGCACATTGACCCCAATATACCATATTGTTCCAATTCACCCTATTCTGTGCATGCCTTTCACCCCTTTGTAATTTTAGGCTCCAATCCTCCAGAATGACTTTTACTCTTTCTTCCCACCTCCAGTTTGGTCTCTCGGTTCTCCTTGTTGCATCCACTTCAGACACTTATATTCTTTTTGTCGACCTTTCTTTGCACATTCTCTCCATATGTCCAGACCATTTCAACACATCCTCTGCTCTCAACCACATTCTTTTTATTACCACACCTTTCTCTTACCCTTTCATTACTTACTCGATCAAACCACCTCACACCACATGTTGACCACATTTCATTTCCAACAAATCCACTTTCCTCTGCACAAGCCTGTCAATATCTCATGTTTCACAACCATATGATATTGTTGGAACTACTATTCCTTCAAACATACCCATTTTTGCTTCGAGATAACGTTTTCTCTTTCCACACATTCTTTATTGCTTCCAGAACCTTCACCCTCTCCCCCAACCTATGACTCGCTTCTGATTTCATGGTTTCATCTGCTGCCAAGTTCACTCCCAGATATCTAAAAGACATCACTTCCTTCAATTTTCTCCATTCCCACTTACATCCTAACTGATTTGTCCTTCATCCCTGCTGTACCTAATAACCTTGCTTTTAGCCACATTTGCTCTAAAGTTTCTCCTTGCACACACTTCCAAACTGGGTCACCAACTTTTACAGTTTCTCTCTCGAATTGGCCACCAATACTTTATCATTGTCAAACAACAGCTGACTCAATTTTGAGGCCCTCTCACCCCCAGTAGACTGCATACTCACCCCTCTCTCCAAAACTCTTGCACTATGGTGACATTACACACCCTTGCTGTAGACCAACCTTCAGTGAGAACTAATCTTCGTACTTGCTCATACACCTTACACCCTTCATAAAATCTCACTGCTTCTAGCAACTTACTTCCCATGCCATATATTCTTTAGATCTTCACAAAGCATTTCAATTGTACCCTACTTTTTTTTGCCTTCTCCAGATCCATAAATGCCACATATAAATCCATCTGTATTGCTAAATATTTCTCACATACATTCTGTAAAGCATACATCAGAGCCTCTCATCCTTTACTGCTTCTGAAACTGCATTGCACCTCCCTGATCTGATGCTCTGTACATGCGTTCACCCTCTCAATCAATACCCTCCCTTAAAGTTTCCAGGTATACTAAACAAACTTATGCCTCTGTAGTTTCAACACTCACCTTTATCCCCTTTGCCTTTATACAGTGGCAAAATACATGCACTCCTCCACTCCTCAGGCACTTCACCATGATCCATAGATACACTGAATATCCTTACCAACCAATCAACAATCATGGAAGCATAAGCGAGTCATAGGGTGGGGGAGGGGGCAAAGGCTTTGGGAGCGAGAAGAATGTGTAGAATGAGAGAATGTTATCTTGGTGGGCAAAGATGTGTATGTTTGAGGGAATAGTAGTTCCAAGAATATTATATGGTTGCAAGGCATGGGCTATAGATAGGGTTGTGCAGAGGAGGGTGGATGTGATGGAAATCAAATGTCTGAGGACATTATAGTGGTTTGATTAAGTAATGAAAGGGTAAGAGAGATGTAGCACCAGGAAACAGATGAAGAATAGCCCACCACTCATATACACACATATATACCTAAATGCCCATAAATGCACATATACGTACGTATACATATCTACATACACAGACATATACATATGTACATATTCATACTTGCTTTCATCCATTCCTGGCACTGCCTTGCCCACTGGAAACAGCATCCCTACCCCCTGCTTCAGCGAGGTAGCATCAGGAAAACTGACAAAAAATGCCACATTTGTTCACACTCAGTCTCTAGCTGTCATGTGTAGTGCACCAAAACCACAGCTCCCTATCCACATCCAGGCCCCTTAACCCTTTCCATTGTTTACCCCAGACGTTTCACATGCCCTGGTTCAGTCTGTTGACAGCATGTCGACCTTGGTATACCACATTGTTCCAATTCACTCTTATTCCTTGCACACCTCTCACCCTCCTATATGCTCAGGCCCTGATCGTTTATAGTCTTTTTCACTCCATCCTTCCTCCTCCAATTTGGTGTCCCGCTTCTCTCTGTTCCCTCTACCTCTGACACTTATATCCTCTTTGTCAATCTTTCCTCACTCATTCTCTCCATAACTCCATACCATTTCAACCATCCCTCCTCTGCTCTCAACCACACACTCTTCATTTCTACATATCTCTCTCACCCTTTCATTACTTACTTGATCAAACCACCTCCCACCACATATTGTCCTCAAGCATTTCTTTTCCAACACATCTATCCTCCTCTGCACAACCCCATTTATATCCCGTGCCTCGCAACCATATAACATTGTTGGAACTACTACTCCCTAAAACAGACCCATTTTTGCTCTCTGAGATAACTTTCTCTCCCTCCACACATTTTTCATTGCTTCTAAAACATTCGCCCCTCCCCCACCCAGTGACTCACTTCCGCTTCCAAGGTTCCATTTGCTGCTAAGCCCACTCGTAGATATCTAAAACATTTCACTTCTAATTTTTCTTCATTCAAACTTGCATCCCAATTAACTTGTCCCTCAACCCTACTGAACCTAATAACCTTGCTCTTATTCACATTTACTCTCTTCTTTCTCCTTTCACGTACTTTTCCAAACTCAGTCATCAACTTCTGCAGCTGTATCTTCGGTGAACAACGACTGACTCATTCCCATGCCCTTTTATCTCCAACTGATTGTATACTTGCCCCTCTCTCCAAAACTCTTGCATTTACCTCCATAACCATCCCATCCATAAATAAATTAAACAACCACGGGGACATCACACTCTCCTGCCGCAGACCAGCATTCATTGGGAACCAATCACTTATCTCTTCCTACTTGTACACATGCCTTACATCTTTGGTAAAAACTTTCTACTGCTTTTAGCAACTTACCTCCCTCACCATATACTATAAAGACCTTCCGCAAAGCATCTCTATCAGCCCTATCATATACCTTTTCCAGATCCATAAATGCTATATACAAGTCCATGTGTTTTTCTAAGTATTTCTCACACATTCTTCAAAGCAAACACCTGATCCACATATCCTCTACCACATCTGAAACCTTACTGCTCTTCCCCAATTTGATGCTCTGTACATGTCTTCACCCTCTCAATCAATACCCTCCCATATAATTTCCCAGGATTACTCAACAAACTTATGCCTCTGTAGTTTGAACACTCACCTTTATCCCATTTGCCTTTGTGCAATGGCACTATGCATGCATTCTGCCAATCCTCAGGCATTTCATGATCCATACATACATTGAATATCTTTACCAACCAATCAACAGCACTTTCTTTGTTAATAAAATCTACTGCAATACCTTTCAAACCCACTGCCTTGCTGGCTTTCATTTTCTGCGAAGCTTTTGCTACTTCTTTTCTCTTAACCAAACCATTCTCCGTGATCCTTTCACTTCGCCCATCACCCCAACAAACTTTCTCGCTTCATCACTACCTGTTATTACTTCCCACTTGCCCCCTTCACCATTGTTCCCATTTGTTCTCTTGTCTTATGCATGTTATTTACTTCCTTCCAAAACATCTTTTTTATTCTCCCTAAGGTTTAATGATACTCTTTCACCTCAACTCTCATTTGCCCTCTTTTTCAACCCTTGTACCTTTCTCTTGACCTCCTGCTGCTTTCTTGTAAACATCTCCCAGTCATTTGTACTTTTTCCTTGCTAATATTGTTCAATGCCCTCCCTTTTCTCTTTCACTAACAACCTTAATTCTTCACCCCACCACTTGCTACCCTTTCTTCTTTACCAATCTCCCACCTTTCTCATGCCACATGCATCTTTTGTATAACCTATCACTGCTTCCCTAAATACATCCCATCTTTACCCACTCCCGTCACGTCATTTGCTCTCACCTTTTGCTATTCTACACTCAATCTCTCCTGGTACTTCCTCATACAAGTCTCCTTTCCAAGCTCACTTATTCTCACCAGTCTCTTCCCCTCAACATTCTCTCTTCTTTGTTGAAAACCTCTATGAATCTTCACCTCCACAAGATAGTGATCAGACTTCCCTCCAGCTGCCCCTCTCAGCACATAAATATCCAAAAGTCTCTCTTTTACATGCCTGTCAATTGAAACATAATCCAATAATGCCCTTTGACCATCTGTCATACTCACATATGTATACTTATGCTTATCTCTCTTTTTGAACCAGGTATTCCCAATTACCAGTTTTTTCAGCACATAAACCTGGTGTCATGCATTAAAGCTGCTGACACACTCACTGAGCTGCTTCCAAAGCACTTGCCTCTCATGATCTTTCTTTTCATGACCAGGTGCATAAGCACCAATAATCACCCATCTTTCTCCATCCACTTTGTTATACCCACATCAATCTAGAATTTACTTTCTTACACTCTACCACATGCTCCCACAACTCCTGCTTCAGTAGTAGTGCTACTCCTTCCTTATATGAATATATATATCACCTCTCACCTCACTGAAGCAGGGGGTAGTGATGCTGTTTCCTGTGGAGCAGGGTAGCGCCAGGAATGGATGAACACAAGCATGAATACACACATGTGTATATATATGTATATGGCTGTGTATGTGTATATGAATGGATGGACCAATCTTAGTCTGTTTGCTGGCACTACCTCACTGATGCGGGAAATGGCAATCAAATATAAGAAGATTGAAAAATTTAAGATATATATATCCACAAGATGGAAGCATAAGTCATGAAGTGTAATGATGTGTTTGTTTCTCTTTGGAGAGAGTTGTGGGCATGAAAGATCTTATGTTGAGTCGATGATTGTACTGCACCCAGAGCATAGATGAGAACATTTAAGTTGTATGTGTCTGGGGAGTGTAGGTTGCAGTGCATGTATGTCTGGTTGGATGATAGTTCAGAATGAGTTAAAGCGGAGTTCCTTGGTGCTCATTGTTTATTTGTTCTGACCACGTTGTGTTTGTTGTGGATGGGGGCTGGGTTGCTGAGGTGTGAGGAAGGAGTTAACTTTTTATTTCTCATTGAGGTTTTAGTGGATCAAGTTATGGAGTTGTTTGGACAGGAGGGGTGCATACTGCTGTTGCAAAAAGAGTCAAGCACCAAGCATGTAGAACTGGGATTGTATTGGCAGGAACTTTGTTCCATTGTGTTGATGTTAAGTCTTTGTGGTCGCTAGGCAGTTAATGATTGTTATTACTGCACTCTTTCGTATGGTTTGCAGAGGGTTGGATGACCTCTAATGATCATCCGGGTTGGAGGCAATGACCCAACTTCAGAATGGTGACCGGTGACAAGGGAGGTCATTAGTGGGTGGTGGTATGAGGGGTGGAGAGAGATGGGTGGCAGAAGGGTCTGGCATCATCCCAAGCCGTACGTGACCATGTGGAGCCCAAGACAGATAGCTTATCACATCTCTCTCACTTTAACAAGAGGCCGACTCCACCGTTGCCCTCCATAACCCCATCACTTCCCTCCACAGCCTCAACTGCCCTCCATAACCCCATCACTACCCTCCACAACCTCACAGCTGCCCTCCATAACCCCATCACTTCCCACTACAACCCCACAGCTGCTCCCTGTAACCCCATCACTGCCCTCCACAACTTCACCGCTGCCCTCCATAACCCCATCACTTCCCTCCACAGCCTCAACTGCCCTCCATAACCCCATCACTACCCTTCACAACCTCACAGCTGCCCTCCATAACCCCATCCCTTCCCTCCACAACCTGGCTGCTACTTTTCAGAACCCTATCACTACCCTCCACATCCCCATCATTACCCTCCACAACCCGACCATTGGCCTTGCCTGTCCCAGGAGAGGCACCAGTGTATGGATGGAGCATCAGGTGGTGATGGGGATTGGTGGTTATAAATAAATGATGGAACTCCACTAAACCTTTTACGTTATCGTGAGGGCCATGGGTGATGGACGGGGTGTACTCGCTCGTGTGATAACGGTCAGGTGTCTCCCACGTGTTGTCCTGGCCTTGTTGATGTGGCGTCTTCTTGTCACCAGTTGCTGTGGTGTTGTGGGTCGTTGCTGTGGTCTGTGGTGTGAACCAGTTGTTGTTGGGTCGTTGCTGTGGTCTGTGGTGTTAACCAGTTGTTGTGGTCTGTGGTGTTTACCAGTTTCTGTGGTCTGTGGTGTTAACCAGTTGCTGTGATGGTGTAGTGGGTCGTTGCTGTGGTCTGCGGTGTTAACCAGTTGCTGTGGTGTTGATGTGGGTCGTTGCTGTGGTCTGTGGTGTTGTTGTGGGTCGTTGCTGTGGTCTGTGGTGTTAACCAGTTGCTGTGGTGTTAATGTGGGTCGTTGCTGTGGTATGCCATTGCAGTGGGTCGTTGGAAATTTGTTTTGCTGTTCATGGTTTTGAGTCTCGCTGTGCTGTGTCTTTCTGTACGTGTTTAACAGTGTCTTTGTGCAGTGTTGCCAGATGGCGTGGTTGCTGCGGTTGTGGGCTGTGGGGCTGTGTGTTCTTGTGTCTGTTTGCCTATGGCGAGACGGACCCATGGTTTCTGGGGAGGGGGTCAGTTAATAACCTTGAGGTACAACTGTCGCTGTAATGCCTTTATCACATGTTGTTTGAGGAGGATTTCTCCTCCTCCAACAACCCACGCTCGTCGTAACGATATGGGTCGTACCGTCGTGGTCAAGGTGACGACCCGTCGTAATGATATGGGTCGTACCGTCGTGGTCAAGGTGACGACCCGTCGTAACGATATGGGTCGTACCGTCGTGGTCAAGGGTACGACCCGTCGTAACGATATGGGTCGTACCGTCGTGGTCAAGGGTACGACCCGTCGTAACGATATGGGTCGTACCGTCGTGGTAAAAAAAAAAGGGGGGGATGGGGGAGGAATGGAGGGGGGGGGAGAAGAGCTACGTGATTAAAGTGCGAAGAAAACGAAAGAGATAAGAAGACATGCGTAATTGATCGATTGATTAATGTTTGTACATTACCGGGAGGGAGTTTTACGCCCTGCGTAATTGATCAATTAATGTTTGTACGTTACGGGGAGGGAGTTTTACGCCCTGCGTAATTGAGCGAATGATTAATCTATTTACAGTACGGGGAGGGAGTTCTGCTCTCGTATAACCCCATTTCTTTGAACTCTGTTTATGTTTAATCACTCATTACCCATTTCCATTGTACGGGGAAGAGTTTGATGTTTATGAATAATCACCCATTACCCATTTCCATTGTACGGGGAAGAGTTTGATGTTTATGAATAATCACCCATTACCCATTTCCATTGTACGGGGAAGAGTTTGACCCTAGTGTGGGCCCCGTCTGTTGAATATTTCCCACTTTGGTACAAATTTTTGAGTTCATTTCGTGGCCATGTCCTCGGTCATGTGTGTGTGTGTGTGTGTGTGTGTGTGTGTGTGTGTGTGTACACTCGGGAGTATATAAACATGTTTGCCTGACCCCTGGAAGTGTTCCCGTAGATAATAGGGGGTATATAAACTGTGTCAAGTGTACGGCACAGATAAGGAGGGAGAGAGAGAGAGAGAGAGAGAGGACGTAAGCAATCGAGATGAAAAACTGAGTTAAAAGTGATGTTTCGTATTCATAATTGACGTAGAATTATTTGGCCAAGAAGGACATTAGTATATATAGGGGAGAAAGAATACTTGCCACGTATTCCCTGCGTGTCGTAGAAGGCGACTAAAAGGGGAGGGAGCGGGGGGCTGGAAGTCCTCCCCTCTCGTTTATTTTTTAATTTTGCAAAAGAAGGAAAAGAGAAGGGGGCCAGGTGATTATATTCCCTCAAAGGCCCAGTCCTCTGTTCTTAACGCTACCTCGCTAACGCGGGAAATTACGAATAGTATGTAAAAAAAAAAGAATATATATATATATATATATATATATATATATATATATATATATATATATATATATATATATATATATATATATTCCCATGAGTCCACGGGGGTAAAATGAAACACGATAAGTTCCCAAGTGCACTTTCGTGTCATAATCACATCATCAGGGGAGACACAAGAAGAAATATTCAGTTGCTATACAACGAAGAGACGTTTCTCTCGTTCTCGTAAATATAGATAGTGGGTATGAACTGGCCGCGGGATAAACAGGGAAGACAGTATATAATTTATGACACGATTATAGTACAAGTGTGAGAGGAAAGATGAGAGAAAGAGAGATAGGGATATTTATCATGTCTTTCCATCCTCATACACTTGGCTATCTTATTCGATCATGGGAAATATAGTAGGGAAGGTTAGAGACGAGAACCTGATGCCACACCTTTCTTCACCACCACCAGATCAACCTCAGTGGTTACCATAAACCATAACCTCAGTGGTTACCATAACCTCAGTGGTCACCACCCACCATAACCTCAGTGCTCACCCCCCACCACCATAACCTCAGTGCTCACCACCCACCATAACCTCAGTGCTCACCACCCACCATAACCTCAGTGCTCACCATCCACCATAACCTCAGTGCTCACCCCCACCATAACCTCAGTGGTCACCCCCACCATAACCTCAGTGCTCACCACCCACCATAACCTCACTGGTCACCACCCACCATAACCTCAGTGGTCACCACCCCACCATCATAACCTCAGTGGTCACCCACCACCACCATAACCTCAGTGGTCACCACCACCATAACCTCAGTGCTCACCCACCACCATAACCTCACTGGTCACCACCTACCATAACCTCACTGGTCACCACCCACCATAACCTCAGTGGTCACCACCCACCATAACCTCAGTGGTCACCACCCACCATAACCTCAGTGGTCACCCCCACCATAACCTCAGTGGTCACCACCCACCATAATCTCTGGTCACCACCCACCATAACCTCACTGGTCACCACCCACCATAACCTCACTGGTCACCACCCACCATAACCTCAGTGGTCATCACCCACCATAACCTCACTGGTCACCACCCACCATAACCTCACTGGTCACCACCCACCATAACCTCAGTGGTCACCACCACCATAACCTCAGTGCTCACCCACCATAACCTCAGTGGTCACCCCCCCACCATAACCTCAGTGCTCACCCCCCACCATAACCTCAGTGGTCACCCCCCACCACAATAACCTCAGTGGTCACCACTACCATAACCTCAGTGGTCACCACCCACCATAACCTCAGTGCTCACCCACCACCATAACCTCACTGGTCACCACCCACCATAACCTCAGTGGTCACCACCACCATAACCTCAGTGCTCACCCACCATAACCTCAGTGGTCACCACCCACCATAAGGTCACCACCCACCATAACCTCAGTGGTCACCACCCACCATAACCTCAGTGGTCACCACCCACCATAACCTCAGTGGTCACCACCCACCATAACCTCAGTGGTCACCCACCCACCATAACCTCAGTGGTCACCCCCCACCATAACCTCAGTGGTCACCCCCACCATAACCTCAGTGGTCACCACCCACCATAACCTCAGTGGTCACCACCCACCATAACCTCAGTGGTCACCCCCACCATAACCTCAGTGGTCACCCCCACATAACCTCAGTGGTACACCCACATAACCTCAGTGGTCACCACCACCATAACCTCAGTGGTCACCCCCCCACCATAACCTCAGTGGTCACCCCCCCACCATAACCTCAGTGGTCACCACCCACCATAACCTCAGTGGTCACCCCCCCACCATAACCTCAGTGGTCACCACCCACCATAACCTCAGTGGTCACCCCCCCCACCATAACCTCAGTGGTCACCCACCCACCATAACCTCATGGTCACCCCCACCATAACCTCAGTGGTCACCACCCACCATAACCTCATGGTCACCCACCATAACCTCAGTGGTCACCCCCACCATAACCTCAGAGCTCACCCCACCATAACCTCAGTGGTCACAACCATAACTCAGTGGTCACCACCCACCATAACCTCAGTGTCACCCCCCACCATAACCTCAGTGGTCCACCCCACCATAACCTCAGTGGTCACCCCCACCATAACCTCAGTGGTCACCCCACCATAACCTCAGTGGTCACCCCCACCATAACCTCAGTGGTCACCCCCATAACCTCAGTGGTCACACACCATAACCTCAGTGGTCACCCCCTACCATAACCTCAGTGGTCACCATAACCTCAGTGGTCACCCCCCGCCATAACCTCAGTGGTCACCCCACCATAACCTCAGTGGTCACCATAACCTCAGTGGTCACCCCCACCATAACCTCAGTGGTCACCACCCACCATAACCTCAGTGGTCACCACCCACCATAACCTCAGTGGTCACCCCCCACCATAACCTCAGTGGTCCCCCCCATAACCTCAGTGGTCACCCCCACCATAACCTCAGTGGTCACCACCCACCATAACCTCAGTGGTCACCATAACCTCAGTGGTCACCACCCACCATAACCTTAGTGGTCACCACCCATCATAACCTCAGTGGTCACCACCCACCATAACCTCAGTGGTCACCACCCACCATAACCTCAGTGGTCACCCCCCATATAACCTTAGTGGTCACCACCCACCATAACCTCAGTGGTCACCACCCACCATAACCTCAGTGGTCACCACCCACCATAACCTCAGTGGTCACCACCCACCATAACCTCAGTGGTCACCCCCCACCATAACCTCAGTGGTCACCCCACCATAACCTCAGTGGTCACCCCCACCATAACCTCAGTGGTCACCCCCACCATAACCTCAGTGGTCACCCACCACCATAACGTCAGTGGTCATCCCCCACCATAACCTCAGTGGTCACCCCACCACCGTAACCTCAGTGGTCACCACCACCATAACCTAAGTGGTCACCACCCACCATAACCTCAGTGGTCACCATAATCTCAGTGGTCATCCCCCACCATAACCTCAGTGGTCACCCCACTACCATAACCTCAGTGGTCACCATAACCTCAGTGGTCACCACCCACCATAACCTTAGTGGTCACCCCCCACCATAACCTCAGTGGTCACCCCCACCATAACCTCAGTGGTCACCACCCACCATAACCTTAGTGGTCACCCCCACCATAACCTCAGTGGTCACCCCCAACATAACCTCAGTGGTCACCCCCAACATAACCTCAGTGGTCACCACCACCATAACCTCAGTGGTCACCCCCCCCACCATAACCTCAGTGGTCACCACCCACCATAACCTCAGTGGTCACCCCACCATAACCTCAGTGGTCACCCCCCACCATAACCTCAGTGGTCACCACCCACCATAACCTCATTGGTCACCCCCCACCATAACCTCAGTGGTCACCACCCACCATAACCTCAGTGCTCACCACCCACCATAACCTCAGTGGTCACCACCCACCATAACCTCAGTGGTCACCCCCCCCACCATAACCTCAGTGGTCACCATAACCTCAGTGGTCCCCATAACCTCAGTGGTCACCCCCACCATAACCTCAGTGGTCACCACCCACCATAACCTCAGTGGTCACCATAACCTCAGTGCTCACCCCCCACCATAACCTCAGTGGTGATCACCTTAGCGACTGGTGTGTGTGTGTGTGTGTGTGTGTGTGTTGATAGCATCAAGGTAATCATAATGAGATAACACAAGTGTGTGTCTGTCTCTTTACCTCAAGGTGTTTTTGTCACGCTCTCTCCAACCCTCGTGAGATAGTACCTACCTGGTCTTGTCTCTCACTTATAATGCTATGGTTATAGCTATGTCTCTCTCTATACCAGTTGCTATCTCTGGGATATAAATGCTATAGCTATTATGTCTGGCTATAGCTATTATGTCTCTATGCCAGTGAGTGTGTCACCCCGTCTGTTCGTGTGTATGTTCCCTGGACGTCGCCCCCCACATGGCGACTGGCAACACTTTGCTGTACCCTTGCTCAGCACCACCACCGTGACGTCACAGCCAATATTGGTGACCGTTAGTGACGTCACCACCACCGGTGACGTCACTACGCCACCCTCGCCTCTGGGGCAGGAGGTTTGGCCGCGTTAGTTACCGTGAGACGCTGGGTGGAACATGTCACCAGTCTAACCACTCGCTTATCACCAGGTTAGTCGTCTGCCAACCCACTTCACCCTGGGTCTGTTGCACGGTGTGCCGGGGATAGAGAGGAGCCACGGACGTCAGTAGATTCAGGGCCCTCCACTACACCCTCCCCCCCCCTCCCCGGTCCAGCTGCAGGATAGACCGCTCGTCTTTATTTGATAAGGAAAATAGGTGACCCAGTATTACCCCCACAGTGACCGCCTACCAAGGGGGTTAGTCTTCTATCCATACTGTAGGGGGCGTTAGTCTTCTATCCATACTGTAGAGGGGTTAGTCTTCTATCCATACTGTAGGGGGTTAGTCTTCTACCCATACTGTAGGGGGGTTAGTCTTCTATCCATACTGTAGGGGGGTTAGTCTTCTATCCATACTGTAGGGGGGTTAGTCTTCTATCCATACTGTAGGGGGGCTAGTCTTCTATCCATACTGTAGGGGGTTAGTCTTCTATCCATACTGTAGGGGGTTAGTCTTCTATCCATACTGTAGGGGGGGTTAGTCTTCTATCCATACTGTAGGGGGGTTAGTCTTCTATCCACACTGTAGGGGGTTAGTCTTCTACCCATACTGTAGGGGGTTAGTCTTCTACCCATACTGTAGGGGGGTTAGTCCTCTATCCATACTGTAGGGGGCGTTAGTCTTCTATCCATACTGTAGGGGGCGTTAGTCTTCTATCCATACTGTAGGGGGGTTAGTCTTCTATCCATACTGTAGGGGGGTTAGTCTTCTATCCATACTGTAGGGGGTTAGTCTTCTATCCATACTGTAGGGGGGTTAGTATTCTATCCATACTGTAGGGGGGGTTAGTCTTCTATCCATACTGTAGGGGGGTTAGTCTTCTATCCACACTGTAGGGGGGATAGTCTTCTGTCCATACTGTAGGGAGGTTAGTCTTCTGTCCATACTGTAGGGGGGTTAGTCTTCTATCCATACTGTAGGGGGGTTAGTCTTTTATCCATACTGTAGGGGGGTTAGTCTTCTATCCATACTGTAGGGGGGTTAGTCTTCTATCCATACTGTAGGGGGGTTAGTCTTCTATCCATACTGTAGGGGGGTTAGTCTTCTATCCATACTGTAGGGGGTTAGTCTTCTGTCCATACTGTAGGGGTTAGTCTTCTATCCATTCTGTAATGGGGTTAGTCTTCTATCCATACTGTAGGGGGGTTAGTCTTCTATCCATACTGTAGGGGGTTAGTCTTCTATCCATACTTTAGGGGGGTTAGTCTTCTATCCATACTGTAGGGGGGTTAGTCGTCTATCCATACTGTAGGGGGGTTAGTCTTCTATCCATACTGTAGGGGGGTTAGTCTTCTATCTATACTGTAGGGGGGTTAGTCTTCTATCCATACTGTAGGGGGGTTAGTCTTCTATCCATACTGTAGGGGGTTAATCTTCTATCCCTACTGTAGGGGGGTTAGTCTTCTATCCCTACTGTAGGGGGGTTAGTCTTCTATCCATACTGTAGGGGGGTTAGGCTTCTATCCATACTGTAGGGAGTTAGTCTTCTATCCATACTGTAGGGGGGTTAGGCTTCTATCCATACTGTAGGGGGGTTAATCTTCTATCCATACTGTAGGGGGTTAGTCTTCTATCCATACTGTAGGGGGGTTAGGCTTCTATCCATACTGTAGGGGGCTAGTCTTCTATCCATACTGTAGGGGGTTAGTCTTCTATCCATACTGTAGGGGGGTTAGTCTTCTATCCATACTGTAGGGGGGCTAGTCTTCTATCCATACTGTAGGGGGTTAGTCTTCTATCCATACTGTAGGGGGGTTAGTCTTCTATCCATATTGTAGGTGGTTAGTCTTCTATCCATACTGTAGGGGGTTAGTCTTCTATCCATACTATAGGGGGGGTTAGTCTTCTGTCCATACTGTAGGGGGGTTAGTCTTCTGTCCATACTGTGGGGGGGGGTTAGTTTTCTATCCATACTGTAGGGGGTTAGTCTTCTATCTCTACTGTAGGGGGGTTAGTCTATCCATACTGTAGGGGTTTAGTCTTCTATCCATACTGTAGGGGGTTAGTCTTCTATCCATACTGTAGGGGGTTAGTCTTCTATCGTCACTGTAGGGGGTTAGTCTTCTATCCATACTGTAAGGGGGGTTAGTCTTCTATCCCTACTGTAGGGGGGTTAGTCTTCTATTCCTACTGTAGGGGGGTTAGTCTTCTATCCATACTGTAGGGGGGTTAGTCTTTTATCCATACTGTAGGGGGGTTAGTCTTTTATCCATACTGTAGGGGGGTTAGTCTTTTATCCATACTGTAGGGGAGTTAGTCTTCTATCCATACTGTAGGGGGGTTAGGCTTCTATCCATACTATAGTGGGGTTAATCTTCTATCCATACTGTAGGGGGGTTAGTCTTCTATCCATACTGTAGGGGGTTAGTCTTCTATCCATACTGTAAGGGGGTTAGTCTTCTATCCCTACTGTAGGGGGGTTAGGCTTCTATCCATACTGTAGGGGGGTTAGTCTTCTATCCATACTGTAGGGGGTTAGTCTTCTATCCATACTGTAGGGGGGTTAGTCTTCTATCCATATTGTAGGTGGTTAGTCTTCTATCCATACTGTAGGGGGTTAGTCTTCTATCCATACTGTAGGGGGGTTAGTCTTCTGTCCATACTGTAGGGGGGTTAGTCTTCTGTCCATACTGTAGGGGGGTTAGTTTTCTATCCATACTGTAGGGGGTTAGTCTTCTATCTCTACTGTAGGGGGGTTAGTCTATCCATACTGTAGGGGTTTAGTCTTCTATCCATACTGTAGGGGGTTAGTCTTCTATCCATACTGTAGGGGGTTAGTCTTCTATCCATACTGTAGGGGGGGTTAGTCTTCTATCCATACTGTAAGGGGGGTTAGTCTTCTATCCCTACTGTAGGGGGTTAGTCTTCTATTCCTACTGTAGGGGGGGTTAGTCTTCTATCCATACTTTAGGGGGGTTAGTCTTTTATCCATACTGTAGGGGGGTTAGTCTTTTATCCATACTGTAGGGGGTTAGTCTTCTATCCATATTGTTGGGGGTTAGTCTTCTATCCATCCTATAGGGGGGTTAATCTTCTATCCATACTGTAAGGGGGGTTCGTCTTCTGTCCATACTGTAGGGGGGTTAGTCTTCTATCCATACTGTAGGGGGGCTAGTCTTCTATCCATACTGTAGGGGGGCTAGTCTTCTATCCCTACTGTAGGGGTGTTAGTCTTCTATCCCTACTGTAGGGGGGTTAGGCTTCTATCCATACTGTAGGGGGTTAGTCTTCTATCCATACTGTAGGGGGGTTTAGTCTTCTATCCATACTGTAAGGGAAGTTAGTCTTCTATCCATACTATAGGGGGTTTGTCTTCTATCCATACTGTAGAGGGTTAGTCTTCTATCCATACTGTAGGGGGGTTAGTCTTCTATCCATACTGTAAGGGGGTTAGTCTTCTATCCATACTGTAGGGGAGTTAGTCTTCTATCCCTACTGTAGGGGGGTTAGTCTTCTATCCATTCTGTAATGGGGTTAGTCTTCTATCCATACTGTAGAGGGGTTAGTCTTCTATCCATACTGTAGGGGGTTAGTCTTGTATCCATACTCTAGGGGGGTTAGTCTTGTATCCATACTGTAGGGGGGTTAGTCTTGTATCCATACTGTAGGGGGGTTAGTCTTGTGTCCATACTGCAGGGGGGTTAGTCTTCTATCCATACTGTAGGGCGTTAGTCTTGTATCTCTACTGTAGGGGGTTAGTCTTCTATCCATACTGTAATGGGGTTAGTCTTCTATCCATACTATAGGGGAGTTAGTCTTCTGTCCATACTGTAGAGGGGTTAGTCTTCTATCCATACTGTAGGGGGGTTAGTCTTCTATCCATACAGTAGGGGGTTAGTCTTCTATCCATATTGTAGGGGGGTTAGTCTTCTATCCATACTGTAGGGGGGTTAGTCTTCTATCCATATACTAGGGGGGTTAGTCTTCTATCCATACTGTAGGGGGTTAGTCTTCTATCCATATACTAGGGGGGTTAGTCTTCTATCCATACTGTAGGGGGTTAGTCTTTATCCATACTGTAGGGGGGGTTAGTCTTCTATCCATACTGTAGGGGGTTAGTCTTCTATCCATACTGTAGGGGGGTTAGTCTTCTATCCGTACTGTAGGGGGTTAGTCTTCTATCCATATTGTAGGGGGGTTAGTCTTCTATCCATACTGTAGGGGGGTTAGTCTTCTATCCATACTGTAGGGGGGTTAGTCTTCTATCCACATCCCCTCCACAATATAAACATGTTTATTGTTTACTGTTGTTTGGTTGTGTCCAGAGATGGTTGTCAGGTGTGTGTCAGTACAGGGTTCGACTCCCCATCTCCAGCATCGAACATGGGTGAACACTTGGCCAACGTTCCTTGATTTGTTCTGGTGTTTTGATACATATTTGATACGTATACATCTATAATTCTAGGCTAACGATTAGTGGTTTAGCGTTACTGACCATGAATCAGCACGAGTTGGCCCCAGGGGTCGGAGCCGTATGGGTTCGAATCCTCGGCATGGCAGTCGGCCCACATCCAACCCAGGTGTTCATTTGCCCATCGGGGCATTCAATGTATTGATATCTGGCTTAGGTGTGTGTGTGTGTGTGTGTGTGCGCGCGCGCATACATACTATGGGGTAAAGACATGGTACATATACACAAGATGCCTCACGAGTGTGGGATGTCCCTCCCCACACAGTGCAAACAAGGAATTAAAGACCCCGTGTCACACGACAGTTTATGTTATATAAAACCTGCCTTAATGAGAGGGAAAGGCTTCAACAGAATGAATGAGAACCGACGGTGGATTAATAGTAAGATAAGGAGAAAGAGAAAAAAAGAGACAGCAGTTGTGAACTGTATCACTGGCACGCATGATTTACGTGACACGAGAGAGACAAAAGCAGTAGAAGCAGGGGGAGAGACTAGACTGTTTTCCTAGCGGGGCTAATGGACCGGCGCTCGATAGACGGGGCGTGGTCTGCACACGATAGACGAGGCGTAGGTCTGCACACGACAGACGGGGCGTGGTCTGCACCCGATAGACGGGGCGTAGTCTGCGCCCGACAGACGAGGCGTGGTCTGCGCCCGATAGACGAGGCGTAGTCTGCGCCCGACAGACGGGGCGTGGTCTGCACACGATAGACGGGGCGTAGTCTGCGCCCGACAGACGGGGCGTGGTCTGCACACGATAGACGGGGCGTGGTCTGCGCCCGACAGACGGGGCGTGGTCTGCGCCCGACGGACGGGGTGTGGTCTCTTCGTCCATTCTTGTACGAAAGTGCCCAACGACATATTTCCCATCAACCCAAATAAGAGTCCCATTTTTATTATTGGGGTGCATCACCCCTCAATATTTTCACCCCCTTTCCCCCTGGATTGAGGTGTACCTCAGTATCACAAGTTATCTGAATAGTAAACAGCACGAACTTTAGGAAACATCTTTTATGACGAATCTGCTAGATTTCTATGAGTAAAGGAATATCTTCGACGTGAGGTATGAGTGGTGTAGCCTGTGTTCTTTGGTCTAGGAGGAGGCCATAGTGTCCCTCACACACTACTGATGACGGAGCCAAGCGTCCAAACAACAGAAGACTTCTCTTAATTTTGGTTGATGCCAAACTGAGAACATATGGTAGACCGGTCTTCTTAACCTGGGCTTGTACTGGGTCACAGTGGGATTCCTCAGGGCTCATACTGGGTCACACTGGCAAGTGGGGTCCCTCAGGGCTCAAGCTGGGTCAGAGTGACAATTGGGGTCCTCAGGGCTCAAGCTGGGTCAGAGTGACAAGTGGGGTCCTCAGGGCTCAAGCTGGGCCAGAATGACAAGTGGGTTCCCTCATGGCTCAAGCTGGGCCAGAATGACAAGTGGGTTCCCTCATGGCTCAAGCTGGGCCAGAATGACAAGTGGGTTCCCTCATGGCTCAAGCTGGGCCAGAATGACCAGTGGGGTCCTCAGGGCTCAAGTTGGGCTAGAGTGACAAGTGGGGTCCTTAGGGCTCAAGCTGGGCCAGTGACAAGTGGGGTCCTCAGGGCTCAAGTTGGGCCAGAGTGACAAGTGGGGTCCTGAGGGCTCAAGTTAGGCCAGGGTGACAAGTGGGGTCCTTAGGGCTCAAGCTGGGCCAGAGGAACAAGTGGGGTCCCTAAGGGCTCAAGCTGGGTCAGGGTGACAAGTGGGGTCCTTGGGGTTTAAGTTGGTCCAGGGTGACAAGTGGGGTCCTCAGGGCTCAAGCTGGGTCAGGGTGACAAGTGGGGTCCCTCAGGGCTCAAACTAGGCCAGGATGACAAGTGGGGTCCCTCAGGGCTCAAGCTGGGCCAGAATGACAAGTGGGTTCCGTCATGGCTCAAGCTGGGCCAGAATGACAAGTGGGGTTCATCAGGACTCAAGCTGGACAAGACTCACTAATGAGGTCCCTCAGGGCTCAAACTGGACCCGGGTGAAAAGTGGGGTTGTCAGGGCTCAGGCTGAGTCAGATTGACGATTGGGGTCCCTCAGGGCTCAAGCTGGACTAGTGACTAATGGGGTTCCTCTGCTCAAGCTGGGTCAGTGTGACAAGTGAGGTCCCTCAAGGCTCAAGCTTGACCAGAGTGACATATGGGGTCCCTCAGTGTTTGGTTATCATTGCTGATGATGCCAAAATTATGAGTGGAGTAACAAGGACTGAGAAATATTACAGAGACCAGGTTGAGATGCAGCAGTAAGTGGGACAAATAACAAATCAGATTAGACAGAGCACGTCAAATAACAAATCGGATTAGACCGAGCACATCAAAATCATGAAGATGGGATACAGGTTAAAACATACCAGCAGAGAGTTTTGAATTAGGGGAAATATATTATTATCAGAGTTGCATTGTATAAGGGACCCTGGAATTCACTTCAAGCATCAGAATCACACTGAGAGAAACCCAGGAAATGACATCAAGCATTAGAGTCACACCGTGAGAGGGACCCTTCGGTTGACATCAAACACAGCTTGTCACTAGAACATCATAGAAGAAGGATAATGCAGGAAGCAAACTATTTTGGTCAATTTCAAAAGTTCTAGTGAATAGGTAGATGTTTAAGGAGCTATACAAGAAGTATGTTTACCTTATGCAACAAAAGTCGGGAAGGGTTAAAGGGTATACAATAAGAACTGGACCAGAATTGATCAGAATGAGTAATGAAGAAAGAAGCCCTCTATCTGCCCCCTTTGGGAGGGAAGAAATAAGGTGAGAGATGATAACTACTTATACGTTTCTAAGACTTCATTACATCATTAGCATAGAGCAGTTCATTAATGCAGGAAGAGAGTCGAGAACAAGGCAAGAGAGGTGTACAAAGGGATGTAGATAGCATCTTTTTTTTTTCATCAAGAAGTTTTGGATTTGAGGAATAAGCAAAGCCAAAATCAAGAGATTGTCAGTGCCATCTGAATATTAAAAAGAATAATAATCCTGCATGGCAGTAAAACAGAAATAAGAGGTGGAGTCCCATGAATGTAAAGCTTATCTTCCTCTTGCAGGAAGAGGTAGTATAAATAGCCAATAACACACACACACACACACTCCCTGTATTTCCCAGGTCCAACACTAGGCAGGCTGTCCCTCCAGGACATAAGTAATCATGGCGGAGGTATGTACCAGTCAACCCGAGGTACCTGCACCATTCACCAGCCACCCAGAAGTACCCATACCACTCAGCAGTCAACCTGAGGTACCAGGAACCATAAGCAGTATCCCCATGGAGGTAACAGATGGGCCAATGGTAGGGGTGGCATGCGGGCCCTTGCTGAGTATAGGCCTCCTGATGGCATCATGTCTACTGCTGCTGTGCTACCTGCTGGGCCATCACAGATACTGGAGGGCCTTGGGTGTACCCAGCCCCCCAGCCACCCTCCTAATGGGTCATACCCTTCGCCGCATGGGCTTGTCCCAACCATTTATGGAGGTAAGTCCTTTCTGCCTACCTTCTACTGTGGGTCCTTTCCTCCTCCATCCTGTGTCCCTGCTGTAGGTCCTCCACTATCTCTTGGGTCATTGTGAGTCCTTTGCCCTCTGGCCATAGAATGGCACCACACACTGGCTGCTTTTTAAGGTTATGAATAACTCCACTAATTGTTCTGGCTGACTTAGCATTCTTATGGACCTTTGAGTACATCTGTTGAGGCTGATTTAAGGTTATCATGTTATCTCTGTGTGATATTGGAGTGCCCAGCCAGTCTTTCCTTCCCAACAAGTCCCCTCCTTCACATGCATTTCTCACTCATTCTGTCCCTTTTCATCATTTGATTAATCAAATAAAATTTTCATACTTTTATCAAGCATGATGCAAGGCAAATACAATGGACTTTTAAAACATGATCGTTTCTTAAAATTGATTTGCAAAAGAATTCACTGAATGTTCGGAGCAAATTGACAAAAAGGAATGTAGTGATTCAGTGCTTCATGAGAATGAAAGTAAGAAGCAAATTGACCAAGGTGTTTCTGCTTACCCTTATTTTGAAAATCATCCTTAATGATGGTATACATTTGGGCATTAATTAGCAAATTTATTTATTTCGTTTTTTACTTCTACATGGGAAAACAAATTGAAAAGAGGATTTAAGGCCTTAATGGCAATAAAAGTAGTTAATCGACTTAATTCCAAGTGCTGATTACAGGTTACTTGTAACTCCTGTATACCACTTTCTCTAAATTTAAACCATTTACTGACCATTGTTTTTTTTGTTTGAAAATTTTGGGTCTTAAATCCGTATTTCCAGTAAATGACACGTAATTTATTGTATAAACAAATAATTTCTTATATGAAGGTTCAGAATACCCTTGAGCACAGCATTATGATCCTTCAAGGCAGCTCAAACAATCTCAAAAGGATTCAAGTCTGTTTCTGCATTCCTTTTAAAGTAGTCTGATAATGACAGGTCCTCATTTACCACCATCACATAGCAGCATATATGCAACTGCTAGGGACATTCAACTAACTATCAACTAAAATTCTACTCTGTCACCAGTTTTTTGATGAACTCTACTACCAGTACAATGGCAGCGACTTCTGTGGCTACTATGACTTCCTCAAGCCAGGTTTGTTTGTGGGCAACCCAGAACTCATCAAGAGCATCCTAGTAAAGGACTTTGACCACTTCACTGACCGTAGGACCTTTGATCTTGGCAAGGTAAATTGGAGCTAATCAAAACTGAGGTATAATCTAGGTTAATTTGCTATTGCTAACTGAATGTGACTCTTTACACTCCGCACATTAAACCTGAACATGACTCATTACAGTCAAAATATTAAACCACACCAAAACTCATCTGAATTGAACCTTATTTGAATAAAATGTATCTAACTCTAAATCTAAAGTAACCTCACCCAAGAACTTAAATCAAACCTAAACCTAATGTATGTACATTTTTCATGCTAATCTAATCTTGCTAAAATTCTCATTTAGATGTCAATTTTGGTTCCAAAAATCTTGTTGGGGCTATCTATAGTCAACCCTGGTCAAAATGATGATTATCATGCAAGATGAATCACTTATTTCATATAGCAAGATTCAGTCCTTGATTTAAAACTTTGAGCACAATGTCCAATGTAGTGTTGAAGAGTGAAAGTTGCTGTGTCTTTAGGTGAATCCAATAGCCAATGACATGTTAACGAATGCACGAGGCAACCACTGGCGGATGATCCGTGGGATTGTGTCACCCACCTTCACGTCCACCAAGACCCGACGCCTCTACCCACTTGTCCTGCACCGTGCCATCCACTTCCTGCACCGGGCAACTCGCACAGCCACCTCAGGACCTGTTGAGGTCAGCTCTCACTTTGGTGGATTTCCCATAGCTTTCTTAGACAAACACATATTCATACCATTGTGTATCAGTACACATATTTGATATGGCCATCCAAGTATGCACCTGTGTTGCCTTTAACACAGAAGATATCGAATGTAAATTGAAGAACTAAGCTTTTACATAAAGAATTAAAAAAGAATGGTCAAACTACACTATTTTTCCCAGCCAGAACTTGAGCCTGAAATTTAAAAGGATTATTTATTTCACAATCAGATTTTAAACATGGAATGTCATCAGAATCCAGTATCTTTCTTGTCAATTTACATTATCATATTTTGTTAAGGCACCATATAGATTTAATTTCCTGAAAGTTGTATTTCTTTAAACAATTGTCTCACCTTTTAGCAAAGTAGCATGAGAAATAGGTACACGGTCATCTCATGTTCACAATATTTAGCTGTCATGTAACCAGAGCCTACCATTTTCAGCCAAGCATCACAGATTACTCCATGGTTACACCTTAGTAGTTTCATATGCCTAGGTTCAGTCCAGTGACAGCATTTTGTCCTTAATATACCACGTCACTCCAGCTCATTTTATTCAGTGAATGCCTCTTGCCCACCTAAACATTCATTACTAATTACCCAAAAGCCTCCTTCACTTCATCCCTCCATCTTCTTAGTGTATCCCTTTGTCTTGCTCCCTCTACTTCTGACACATAAATCCCCTTTCAGGCTTTCACCACTTATCCTCTGTTTCAACACACCTTTTGATATCACTTGTTTCAACCTGGCTAAGCTAACCACCACACTTCGCTCTCATGCACATTCAACCCTCCTTATGCCACATATTTTCCTCAACTATTTGATATCCAACATATCCACTCATTCTTTTACATTCAAGGTCTAAGACAGACATCTTCAGACACACCCTTTCAGAGTCCTTTCCTACCACATGCTCCGTAGTACACCCAAGACCTTAACCGCCTCCTCCACACCATGACATCCTTCAGTACCATGGTTTCATCGACTGTTATGTCCATTCCCAACTACCCAAGGCTTCCCTTAGGTGATATCCATTTAAACTTGTACTCAGACCATCCTGTCCCACCTCACTGCTGCAGCTTACTACTTTACTTTTGTTCACATCCACTTTCAATTTTCTCCTTTGACACACTCTCCTAAAATGTCTATATTCTGGAGTTTCTCTCTAAATTCTGTTACTAGATTCATGTTATCCACAGACAGTAACTGTTATCAGATCCATATTATTGATAGATAATAACTGATCCATCTCCCATTCCTTACCCTAGCATACTGTAGTCCCATCTTGTTCCAAGACCCTCAAATTTACCTCCTGCACCACCCAGTCTGTGAATCATTTTAATAGCCATGGTGATATTGTACATTTTTTGACATAGATTCATCTTTACCAGGAGCCAGTCAACATCCTTTCCTCCGACTTTCATATATGCTTTACTCTTCCTCACTACATTTAATAACTTTCCATTTTCTCCATATATTCGTAGCACCTTTTATGCTGGATATGTCAAATATGTTTTATTTGACTTACAAGTAGTTATAAGTCCTTTTGGTACCGATCTGTTACAACATTCTGCCATGGTAATGCTCTCAGCCGGAATGTGTATGGATGACATTGTTGGGAGGTATACAGAGTGAGAGAGTTAGGGAGAGTGGTTCGGTAAAGACTGAAGAAGTAGTGAAAGCCTTGTGGAAGCTGAAATCTAGCAAGGCAGTGGGAATGGATGGTTTTGCAGTTGAATTCATTAAGAAAGGGGGTAACTGTGTTGTTGATAGGTTGGTAAGGATATTCAGTGTATGTATGTATCATGGTGAAGTGCCTGAGGATTGGAGGAATGCATGTATAGTGCCATTGTATAAAGGCAATGGGGATAAAGGTGAGTGTTTAATCTACAGAGGCATAAGTTTGTTGAGTTTACCTGGAAAATCATGTGGGAGGGTATTGATTGAGAGGGTGGAGGCTTGTACAGAGCATCAGATTGGGGAGGAGCAGTGTGGGTTTAGAAGTGGCACATATATGTGTATATAAGTGGATGAGCCATTACTATTATCATTATTATTATTATACCTGCTGTTTCCCACATCATATGTGTATATATGTATACGTGAGTGGATGGGTCTTTCTTTGTCTGTTTCTGGGTACTACCTGCTAACATGGCTAACATGGGAAATGGTGATCACTTATGATAACTGAAAATAAAATGACAGTGTCTTATGCACATAGATGAGATACACGTGATATCAGAGGATGAATTATTGTCTCTTGACACAAGTTTTAGAGTGTCTTGTACTGGTGTCTTATCTTGTGTATGTGGTGCAAGGTAGATAATGGCTTTAACTTTATCAGTGCTGGATCACAGAGCCCAGGATATGTAACTCCTTGAGCTTGAGAGCACAACCTTTGAACATGTCAGGATGTTCAAAGGCCAGGCCACCATACCCACGATTTGCCCATCATACCCAAGGAGTTTATGTATGGTTCACACTCCCTATCCGAGTAATTCCTTCATGTTTTTCAGGAAAAACTCCATCACAACTGCTACTTTCATCATTCATTTTTTCATTAAGTTATTTTTCCTATAATGTCCTTTACAATTATTGTAAGCTTGTTTTGGCCCAGGCTCGGGAGCTGTGCGGCCGTTACACGATGGACACCATTGCTTCTTGTGCCTTCGGCATTGAATGTGAGGCGCTGACCACAGAGGCAGCAGCCTTCCCTGCCGTTGCAGCCAAGATCTTCCAGCTCTCCCTGGTCAGGGCATTCAAGGTCAGTGCATGCACTTCTCAATAATCCTTATTTTTACCGTAGTTCATGTTGGGGGTCATCTCTTAAAGGCGTGTTCCTCATAAGTCAGACCAAGCTTCAGTAAGTTGTAGTTGTCATCAAGAGATGCTTTATACCCTTCTGTCACATCAGACTGTAGTGAGTCATGTAAGATTAGTCCATGGTCTCTTTAGTTACCAGTGGGACACCTCATCACCTTGGACCATACTGTGTTATAGAAACTTCAAAATAAACTGTGGTGCTTAAAGTAACAGAATTCAGGAACTTCAGGTGGTTATAAATACTCTCGGGTGCCAGATTACTATGTCCTTTACCGTAGTAATACTGGTACTTGTAATCATGTTGTGGCATTTCAGATCAGCTAGATTGCTTTAGTAGGCTATATTAGGTTCCTTTGCTCCTGCTGGAACAACTCAGATTGTGCTAGGTCTTCATCAGTCATGCTGGGTCTCCTCTTATCATAGAACTGTAAGCTACTGCAGTTCATGTTAGGTCACTTTTGCTCACCTTGGGTCACCAAGACTGTACTGGGTCTGTACCAGTCTTGTGACACTATCAACACGGAGTTTATTTTGCAAATGTTGACAGCATTTAGCATCAGTAGCTGTAAATTAGCAGTCATGTGTTCAAGTCCCAAAAATGAACAACTAAATCACAGCAAACCCAGATTTGTATTTTCCTCTTTCATTTAGGTTTGGATATAGAGCCCATGCCTCACATCCACACTACATCTTTACCCTTACAAGCAGTGACATTTCTTTCTATACATTCTTCACTGAACCCGGGAATTTAGACCCCTTACCCACCCAGTGGCTAATGTCAACTCCCAAGGATCCATCTGCTGCCAAATCCACTCCAAGGTATCTGAAACACTCCACTTCTTCCAAGTTCTCCATTCAAGCTTATACTTTTTCACCTTTCTTTTATTAACATTGACTTTCAATTTTTTCTTTGACAGTCTGCTAATTAACCATCTCATCAGCAAACAGCAATTGAATCACCGCTCAGGACCCCTAGCCCCCAACAGACTGTAAACCTACTCCTCTCTCCAAGACTCTCACATTTACATCCCTCACTACCCTATACATAGACATATTGAACAGGTTGGTGACTTAATACACCCTTGCCATAGACCCATAACCTTGAACTTGACCCCTTCAATGTCTATTTTATTTATCTTATCATTTTTTCAGTTTTAATCATTTTTTTTTTTTATTTTTTTTTGCTTTGTCGCTGTCTCCCGCGTTTGCAAGGTAGCCCAAGGAAACAGACAAAAGAAATGGCCCAACCCACCCCCATACACATGTATATACATACACGTCCACACACGCAAATATACATACCTACACAGCTTTCCATGGTTTACCCCAGATGCTTCACATGCCCTGATTCAATCCACTGACAGCACATCATCCCTGGTATACCACATCGATCCAATTCACTCTGTTCCTTGCCCTCCTTTCACCCTCCTGCATGTTCAGGCCCCGATCACACAAAATCTTTTTCACTCCATCTTTCCACCTCCAATTTGGTCTCCCACTTCTCCTCGTTCCCTCCACCTCCGACACATATATCCTCTTGGTCAATCTTTCCTCACTCATTCTCTCCATGTGCCCAAACCATTTCAAAACACCCTCTTCTGCTCTCTCAACCACGCTCTTTTTATTTCCACACATCTCTCTTACCCTTACATTACTTACTCGATCAAACCACCTCACACCACACATTTTCCTCAAACATCTCATTTCCAGCACATCCACCCTCCTGCGCACAACTCTATCCATAGCCCATGCCTCGCAACCATACAAAATTGTTGGAACCACTATTCCTTCAAACATACCCATTTTTGCTTTCTGAGATAATGTTCTTGATTTCCAAACATTCTTCAAGGCTCCCAGGATTTTCGCCCCCTCCCCCACCCTATGATCCACTTCCACTTCCATGGTTCCATCCGCTGCCAGATCCACTCCCAGATATCTAAAACACTTTACTTCCTCCAGTTTTTCTCCATTCAAACTTACCTCCCAATTGACTTGACCCTCAACCCTACTGTACCTAATAACCTTGCTCTTATTCACATTTACTCTTAACTTTCTTCTTTCACACACTTTACCAAACTCAGTCACCAGCTTCTGCAGTTTCTCACATGAATCAGCCACCAGTGCTGTATCATCAGCGAACAACAACTGACTTCCCAAGCTCTCTCATCCCCAACAGACTTCATACTTGCCCCTCTTTCCAAAACTCTTGCATTTACCTCCCTAACAACCCCATCCATAAACAAATTAAACAACCATGGAGACATCACACACCCCTGCCTTAAACCTACATTCACTGAGAACCAATCACTTTCCTCTCATCCTACACGTACACAAGCCTTACATCCTTGATAAAAACTTTTCACTGCTTCTAACAACTTGCCTCCCACACCATATATTCTTAATACCTTCCACAGAGCATCTCTATCAACTCTATCATATGCCTTCTCCAGATCCATAAATGCTACATACAAATCCATTTGCTTTTCTAAGTATTTCTCACATACATTCTTCAAAGCAAACACCTGATCCACACATCCTCTGCCACTTCTGAAACCACACTGCTCTTCCCCAATCTGATGCTCTGTACATGCCTTCACCCTCTCAATCAATATCCTCCCATATAATTTACCAGGAATACTCAACAAACTTATACCTCTGAAATTTGAGCACTCACTCTTATCCCCTTTGCCTTTGTACAATGGCACTATGCACGCATTCCGCCAATCCTCAGGCACCTCACCATGAGTCATACATACATTAAATAACCTTACCAACCAGTCAATAATACAGTCGCCCCCTTTTTTAATAAATTCCACTGCAATACCATCCAAACCTGCTGCCTTGCCGGCTTTCATCTTCTGCAAAGCTTTTACTACCTCTTCTCTGTTTACCAAATCATTTTCCCTAACCCTCTCACTTTGCACACCACCTCGACCAAAACACCCTATATCTGCCACTCTGTCATCAAACACATTCAACAAACCTTCAAAATACTCACTCCATCTCTTTCTCACATCACCACTACTTGTTATCACCTCCCCATGTGCGCCCTTCACTGAAGTTCCCATTTGCTCCCTTGTCTTACGCACTTTATTTACCTCCTTCCAGAACATCTTTTTATTTTCCCTAAAATTTAATGATACTCTCTCACCCCAACTCTCATTTGCCCTTTTAATCATATCACACTATAAAGAAGAATGTCCCTTAGATAAAAAAAGATACAGTATATTAAATGTTGAAAGTGTAGATGCTGGTATATTTCAAAAGTTTGAAAAGAATTGTGACTGTAGAGTAAGATCAAGAGATAGGGCCCGGCAAATGTAAAAATCCCTTCCCATAATTTGCAAATAGGTGAATATAGACAGATAAAGATAGCTGCATTCTCATGAAGATATCAGGTCTTGTTTAGGTTTTCATGATGAGATAATCATACTTTTTATTTATTTTATTTGGCTTTGTCGCTGTCTCCCACGTTTGCGAGGTAGCGCAAGGAAACAGACGAAAGAAATGGCCCAACCCACCCCCATACACAATGTACACACATACACATCCACACACGCAAATATACATGCCTATACATCTCACTGTACACATATATATACACACACAGACACATACATATATACCCATGCACACAATTCACACTGTCTGCCTTTATTCATTCCCATCGCCACCTCGCCACACATGGAATACCATCCCCCTCCCCCCTCATGTGTGTGAGGTAGCACAAGGAAAAGACAACAAAGGCCCCATTCGTTCACACTCAGTCTCTAGCTGTCATGCAATAATGCCCGAAATCACAGCTCCCTTTCCACATCCAGGCCCCACACAACTTTCCATGGTTTACCCCAGACGCTTCACATGCCCTGATTCAATCCACTGACAGCACGTCAACCCCGGTATACCACATCGATCCAATTTACTC
Organism: Panulirus ornatus; assembly: GCF_036320965.1. Taxonomy (NCBI): domain Eukaryota; kingdom Metazoa; phylum Arthropoda; class Malacostraca; order Decapoda; family Palinuridae; genus Panulirus; species Panulirus ornatus. The sequence continues at coordinate 6,192,114 of NC_092274.1, forward strand.
CATTCCTTGCCCTCCTTTCACCCTCCTGCATGTTCAGGCCCCGATCACACAAAATCTTTTTCACTCCATCTTTCCACCTCCAATTTGGTCTCCCACTTCTCCTCGTTCCCTCCACCTCCGACACATATATCCTCTTGGTCAATCTTTCCTCACTCATTCTCTCCATGTGCCCAAACCATTTCAAAACACCCTCTTCTGCTCTCTTGCTCTCTCAACCATGCTCTTTTTATTTCCACACATCTCTCTTACCCTTACATTACTTACTCGATCAAACCACCTCACACCACACATTGTCCTCAAACATCTCATTTCCAGCACATCCACCCTCCTGCGCACAACTCTATCCATAGCCCACGCCTTGCAACCGTACAACATTGTTGGAACCACTATTCCTTCAAACATACCCATTTTTGCTTTCCGAGATAATGTTCTCGACTTCCACACATTCTTCAAGGCTCCCAGGATTTTCACCCCCACCCCCACCCTATGATTCACTTCCGCTTCCATGGTTCCATCCGCTGCCAGATCCACTCCCAGATATCTAAAACACTTTACTTCCTCCAGTTTTTCTCCATTCAAACTTACCTCCCAGTTGACTTGACCCTCAACCCTAGTGTACCTAATAACCTTGCTCTTATTCACATTTACTCTTAACTTTCTTCATTCACACACTTTACCAAACTCAGTCACCAGCTTCTGCAGTTTCTCACATGAATCAGCCACCAGCGCTGTATCATCAGCGAACAACAACTGACTCACTTCCCAAGCTCTCTCATCTACAACAGACTTCATACTTGCCCCTCTTTCCAAAACTCTTGCATTCACCTCCCTAACCACCCCATCCATAAACAAATTAAACAACCATGGAGACATCACACACCCCTCCCGCAAACCTACATTCACTGAGAACGAATCACTTTCCTCTCTTCCTACACGTACACATGCCTTACATCCTCGATAAAAACTTTTCACTGCTTCTAACTTGCCTCCCACACCATATATTCTTAATACCTTCCACAGAGCATCTCTATCAACTCTATCATATGCCTTCTCTAGATCCATAAATGCTACATACAAATCCATTTGCTTTTCTAAGTATTTCTCACATACATTCTTCAAAGCAAACACCTGATCCACACATCCTCTACCACTTCTGAAAATACACTGCTCTTCCCCAATCTGATGCTCTGTATATGCCTTCACCCTCTCAATCAATACCCTCCCATATAATTTACCAGGAATACTTAGCAAACTTATACCTCTGTAATTTGAGCACTCACTCTTATCCCCTTTGCCTTTGTACAATGGCACTATGCACGCATTCCGCCAATCCTCAGGCACCTCACCATGAGTCATACATACATTAAATAACCTTACCAACCACTCAACAATACAGTCACCCCCTTTTTTAATAGATTCCACTGCAATACCATCCAAACCTGCTGCCTTTCCGGCTTTCATCTTCCGCAAAGCTTTTACTACCTCTTCTCTGTTTACCAAATCATTTTCCCTAACCCTCTCACTTTGCACACCACCTCGACCAAAACACCCTATATCTGCCACTCTATCATCAAGCACATTCAACAAACCTTCAAAATACTCACTTCATCTTCTCACATCACCACTACTTGTTATCACCTCCCCATTTGTGCCCTTCACTGAAGTTCCCATTTGCTCCTTTGTCTTATGCACTTTATTTACCTCCTTCCAGAACATCTTTTTATTCTCCCTAAAATTTAATGATACTCTCTCACCCCAACTCTCATTTGCCCTCTTTTTCACCTCTTGCACCTTTCTCTTGACCTCCTGTCTCTTTCTTTTATACATCTCCCGCTCAGTTTCATTTTTTCCCTGCAAAAATCGTCCAAATGCCTCTCTCTTCTCTTTCACTAATACTCTTACTTCTTCATCCCACCACTCACTACCCTTTCTAATCAACCCACCTCCCACTCTTCTCATGCCACAAGCATCTTTTGCGCAATCCATCACTGATTCCCTAAATACATCCCATTCCTCCCCCACTCCCCTTACTTCCATTGCTCTCACCTTTTTCCATTCTGTACTCAGTCTCTCCTGGTACTTCCTCACACAAGTCTCCTTCCCAAGCTCACTTACTCTCACCACCCTCTTCACCCCAACATTCACTCTTCTTTTCTGAAAACCCATACAAATCTTCATCTTAGCCTCCACAAGATAATGATCAGACATCCCTCCAGTTGCACCTCTCAGCACATTAACATCCAAAAGTCTCTCTTTCGCGCGCCTGTCAATTAACACGTAATCCAATAACGCTCTCTGGCCATCTCTCCTACTTACATACGTATACTTATGTATATCACTCTTTTTAAACCAGGTATTCCCAATCACCAGTCCTTTTTCAGCACATAAATCTACAAGCTCTTCACCATTTCCATTTACAACACTGAACACCCCATGTATACCAATTATTCCCTCAAGTGCCTCATACTTACAAATGGATATTCATTTCCAGATAAATATACTCGTGTACAGATAACCATCTCTGAGGATTAGGTTCACATACATATTGTTATACTGATGTAAAAGTGACCTGTGGTTGGTTGTAGATATAACTGTGTCCTTGTACAGGTAACTGAGTTCATGTAGATGTAATCATGCCTTTGAACAGATAACTGTTCTGGGAAGTATAACCAAGCTCATTTACAGATTACTATGTTTATGGGCATGTCAATAGTGATGTTCACATTGATGAAATTTTATGATAAGTATATTCACATAAAGATAATCATGTTCGTATATGGTTCAGCAAGATTACATACATTTATCCATGTTCACATACATTTATCCATGTTCACATACATATAACCTTGTTTACATACAGATAACCATGTTTACATACAGATAAGGGTGTTCACGCACAGATCCTGGTGCTGCTGGTGGCCCCACGGCTGGCAGAGCTGGCCCACCGTCTGGGGCTGGAGTTCACCAGCCCAGAGTTTCACTTCTTCAGGCAAGTGGTGACGCACACGATTCGCAAGCGGCAGGAGACAGGCCTGTGGCGTGGAGACTTCCTCGACCTGCTCATGGAAACTAGAGCCCATGGCAAGAAAGGTAGGAGGCCAGGAGATGCATGGTCAGAACCTAGTGGACAACATGGATTTTAGGAGGTCAGTGGGAGGTAAAGGGGTAGATACTCTGCAGGATGGGTAAGGAATTTAGGAGACCAGAACAAGGAGGGTGAAATGAGAGGTTCATGGCATGAGCATGAATATGTCAGTGGTGGAATAGAAACTGCTAAGGGAGTGGAAAAGGTCAAACATCATACCCATCTATAAGAAAGGAGACAGGAAGAGCAGCTGGACTACAGAGTGGTCTCCCTGATGAGTGTAGACAATCAAAAACCAAAGAGGAGATTACTGAGTGAGAGACAACATGGTTTTAGGGAAAGGTCATATGTAACAAACCTCTTTGATTTCTATGAGAGAGTTAACTCAGTTTTAAACAAAGTAGAAGATTGAGTGGATTGTTTGTATCTGGACTGCCAGATAACATTTGACACTGTACCACATAGGAAGCTGATTAAAAACTTGGATCCATTTGATAGTAGCAATATTCTTGTAATGGAAGGGAACAAAGGACAAATGAACAACCTCAAAATGAGTTGAAATCACCAATGGAACACTGGTGGGTTCTGAACAGAGGCCATTCCTTTTCTTGATCCAATTGAATGCCTAGTCTCCCTGAATGTGTTTGTAGGTGATGCCATTGTCTTGTGAGAAATGAGAGGCAAAGTTGGTCAGATACGTGGTCGATTAAATTCACTCCATTAAATGTGATGAGGATGGGTTTCAGTGAATGAAATGAATGTGATCAAGCAGGAAGTAAGTTGCAGGAATCCATTTGTGAGAGGGACCTCGGAGTTGATATTATCCATAATGTGTCACTAGAATCCCATATTAGAAAAGTAAAGGAGCCACACTGTTTGCAAATATATTACAATAGCACTCAAATATTCAGCAAACTGTTCACATCCTACAGTAGGCGAAGTAGAACTGTAAGGTTTGGTCACCATGTTTGAAGAAGCATAAAACACCGAGAGAGAAGGTCCAGAAGATAGTAACAAAGATAGCATGGGAATTAAGAGGTTTAAGTTACAATGAGAGGCTTGAGGCCTTACTTATACTCACCAACAGTGAGAGAAGATTGACAGATAACCAGATCACAGCCTTGAGTTCTGAAATCAGCTTGATGTAAATTGTGAACTGTTCTTTGAAATGGCAATAATAAAACAACCAGAGGTCTAACATGAAATCAAAGAAGAAACCTTTTAGATAGGATGTAATACTGTACTATTATAGAATGGGACTAGTGGATGAGTGGAATAGCTGAATAAGGAAATGTTAAAAGCAGGCAGTATACAGAGGTTTAGAAAGTATAATAGTAAAGAATGTTCAAGAGATGGGGCCCTGCAAGTATCAAATTCCCAACACCACAGGATTGCATGCACTTACAGTGGAAAGCTTTATAACATATTTGAGACCCAAATTTTACTACACATCACTAGTTTTTGGTCACCACACTTGAAGCAACAGTGGTCCAAGTGGGGCCAACAAACATTGTGCCTGAAATAAGTGACCTGAGTTACAGAACAAGGATAAGAACCATGGATTTGACAAAGCTGGAAGAAATAAGATGTGTTTTCAGCTCTAAAATTGCTAATCAGTTTGTTAATGTCACCAGGGCGCATTTTCTTAAAGTAGGCTAAGAAGATTGATCAAGAGGTTACAGCAAGAAATTGGGTAAGAAATAGGCTTGAGGAGATGTGAAGTGCTTCTATAGTGATGGAGTGGTGGATAGATAGAATAAGCTGTGAGTAAACCAAGAAATTCTATGAGTAAAAACATTTAAGAGGTGGATCCCCGAGAATATAGAACTTTCCCCCAAAAGTGGAAAAGTAAGTAATCATCCACCTAAAAAGATCAAGTGGTGTTTTACTTGTCTCAGTATTATCAGATGAATTGCTCCTCTGCCATTCATTACAATTTCATTTTTACATTATCTTGGAGCCTTTTCAGTTCTCCCAGTCACTGCTGTCTCTTGTGTTTTGCATGAGTTGTCTGGCTAAACAAGGATCAGTGTGAGGTATACTGGTGTTGTGTTTTGGTGCAGGTCTCTCAGATGATACTATAGCAGCCCAGTCCATCCTGTTCCTCCTAGCGGGTTATGACAATACAGCCAACACCCTTGCTATGACTCTTCATTTGCTGGCTCATCATCCACGTGTTCAGGCTGCCCTCAGGAAGGAGGTGGCCCGAGCTTTGCTCAAGTAAGTCCGGGGAATCTGTTTACACTCTGCTTGATGGCAGCTGAAGGCGACCTGACCCATCTAATATAATCTCTCTCATACACGAAGTGACTTTTACACCCATACAAATTGAGTTATACACAAATGAAGGTTTTGAACTTACTTCCTGAATGTCGTTGTTAATGTCCAGGGTAGAATTTGGTTATGTAACTCATCATTACTGTACAGACATATGAACTTGAATAATAACACTATTGTCAGGCATGCACTAACATATATAGTACACACCTTTATTTTCAAAAGGGCCTAAGTTCATAAAACCAACTCTAGGATGGTCATGTAAGAATTACATAGCTTTTGGCAACATTCAGGTTCAGACTGATGAAGTTTATGAATTATTACCTTATAAGATTTTACATGGGATCCATTCCATAGATATTAATAATCGACCTTTTCCCTTTATATATAGCATCATTAAGATGTACCATTCCTTTGATTAAGCCTGAGCACTTGTTGCTGTCACAACTGCAGAAAGATTGAAGATTAGGTCATTGTTTTGATAAAGTTTGAGTCATAATCAAAAAGAAAATGGAGTTCCCAGTCCGAAGACCTGAGTCTCGATCATATGGAGAGCAACAACACATTGGGTTTTGGGATGCATTATTAGAGAATGTTTTTTTTCTTCTCAAAATCATTATCCAATTTACTGGCTTATGTGAAAGGATACAATCTGATATGATAAGTACATCAGCTTATTTAGGAAAGAATATTTCACTGAATGTGCCAATGATTCTTAAATCAGTTGTTGCAATTTTCGATTTACAGTGTAACGACATTAAAATTGAAAAGTGGAAAGCTTTATATTCTGTTAATGATACTGATTTGGTTTCTTTATAAGAACTTAAGTGTGATAATCAATGAAATTTTTTATATTCATTTGGATGGATACTATTCTTACTGTATAGATAAAGGTCCAGCCATATGGTTATGATATCGAGTATTGATTTTAGGTAGTGTATGTGAGTAATCTTCACAAACTGAGGGGGGCCAGACAAAATGATGAAGACAGTGAAATATCCTACATGGGATTAGGAAGGTGATTAGGACTGTCAAGCAAGCACATAAGTGAGCACAGTGAGGAAGGGAGAATGAGTGTGTTTTCTCTACAGGGGCAGAGGCCAACTAACGTATGACCAGGTAATGTCCTTACCCTACCTGGATGCTGTGGTGAGTGAAGTCCTCCGGCTCTACCCAGCTGCTCCAGTAATTGAGCGAGTATGCACCAAAAATTATACGTAAGTTGTTCCAATATCTGCCTTGCCTTGCTCTGGAGGTTTGGTTCTTACTCTAGAAACAGATAAAAACATTCACATCTATATGCCAGCCTAAGCTCATCTAAAAATATGAGCCAGGTTAAAGTTAAGTGGGATCCTAAACTCAGATATTATTTGGAAACATTTCATGTTTTCAAAATTATAAGGATTTATGAAGTGTATCATAAATTTAATCATTTATACAAAATTATCATTTGTATAATATTCTCATCAACTGGTTTTATGAACCATAATTTTTCGAAAGGGTGGTTGGTGGAGCCCCTTTATAGCCAGAGCCCTAGACCTGGGCCCTGGTGGCCCATGCATTAATCTGGTACTGTTATAGATCCATAAAAAAATTTGGCTTAAGGTCGACAGTTGTTTTACAGGTTAAATATTGTTGTGAACTTACTAACCCATTTCAACTCCTTACCTTAATCAAGGGGCCTTATCATAATACTGAACCCAACACTCATTTCAGTGACACTATAGTTTTTCTAAGACTGACCATTTTCTGAACAAAATCACTCGTCTAGGGGCCAAAGAACCATAGAAAGTTTACTGCATAATCTGGAAACAATAGCATTATTTCAAAAGCCAAGCTATCTTTTGGGTAGCACAGCATCATGTGGGGGCTACAGTATCATCTGAAGGCAACGACATCATCTGGGGACCATTGCTTCGCCAGTGGTCCATCATGAAGAGACTGCACCTTCATCTAGGGTCACATAATTATTCCATACCACATGTGGGAATACCATTTTCTCATAGCAAAACAGTTATCATCTACAGATTGTGACACTATCAGGGTTCACCATCAACAGTCATACCAATTAGTATTGGACGAAATATTGTATGGGGGTGACCCCATTATTATGTTTGGGCTATGCCATCTACAAGCTACCCTATAATCATCAGCGTATAGTACCATCTGAAAATCACCTTTCATGCGAAGTTCATACCATAAGAAGAAGGCCTCACTTTCCTAAGGGCAACATGATTGTTACGAGAACTACACCACCATCTAAAGGCAAACTATCTGGCAACCACACAAACATCTGGGAGACAAGTCATCATCTGAGACTTACACCATCTTCTGGGTACCACAGCATTATCTTGAGGGCACAGTTATCATCTTGAGAGAACTACATTATTATCTGAGGGTTGCTCCATTGACTTAGAGCCACTTTATTATTTTGAGGTCATTCCATCATCCAGAGTAACATTAACTTGAGGGATATTCACAGTCACCTTGGAGCCACATCATCTTAGGCCACACCATCATTTAGGGAAATCCTAATTATTTGAAGCTGCTCCATCCTTTAATAGCCATGGCTTCATAGCTGTTAAAGCCATTTTTCCATATGGAAGCTATGATGGGATTCATACAATCATGTGGGAGCCATCATTTACAATATTATCCACAATCATGTTATCATTTCATTGTATCAACTTCCAAACAGAAGAAAGTAGAATGTCTTATACCTTTATCATATTGTAAGAAAACTGATTAAGATAGAGTCTGCTTTGGCATCATTTAAAATGATCACAGATTATGGTTGTTACCGCTCATCACTAGTGAACATTGTAACAACACTGCTGCCTCTGTTTGGAAGTCATGTGAGGTGATGCAATACATTACTCAAAAAAGGCTTTCACTCCACAATACTATGCTCCGTACTCTATGTGGGAATGTAGAGCTCTTTTCATTCATCTTACATGAACTATGACCTCATCTTCCTTCCCTAGTGTGGGTGTATGTGGGTTGGAGGTGGGGGTGGGGATGGGTGTACTGGTCCCAGTGTGGAACGTGCACAGGGATGCCCGCTACTGGCCACACCCTCAACAGTTCCTACCAGAGAGGTTCCTGGGGTCTGCCCGAGCTTCTATCTTGCCATACACTTACTTACCTTTTGGTGCTGGACCCCGCAGCTGTGTTGGTAAGTCCTTTATATGTGTCTTTATTTTTATGCCATTAGGCATTCATAATCATGTAAGTGTATTCTTATGCAGAACTTTAAACTCACAGCCTCCACGTCTTAATCTTGTATCCCTGGTTAACATTTTGAATATCTTATTAATACATTTACATTATCCTTTTTTGATTATATTCTATCAAATGCTTTGTTCTAAGAGAAATATTTTTTGACATTCAGCTTGACGTGAATTTACTCATTGTGTTCCTGTGACCTGTAAGTGTACATTATATGTAGGTCTGAAGTACTGTTCCATATTTACATCATGTAATCATAGTTACTCAATAACAGTTGAATATCCCCTTATTCCTTTATGCTTAATGGGATGGCCAAATGGTTTTCTTTTCTTTTTTAAAATTACCATTTCAGCTTCTGTAACATCATTGATGCATTTTGTTGGCCCTATACATCACAATTAACTTTTATGAACGAGACCAAGCAGTCAGAGCATAGTTCAGTTTGGGGTGTAACAAAAGTCCTATACATGCATTGCAGGTACATATATATATATATATATATATATATATGTTAACAGCCAGTGTAACTTTCACCATCATGACCCATCTAACTCTGACAGGAGTGAAGTTTGCTCTGTTGAGTGTTAAGGCAGGAATGGTGTCACTGCTCACCAACCTAGAGGTTCTGCCTTGCCCAGCATCTCCTCATCCACTGCCTCTTGACCCTAGAGTGCTCACCCTGCAGCCCAAGGATGGTGTCTATGTTAACCTACGGCCAATAGAGCTTCAGAAAACCGTGGAGCACGAGACGATCATATATGGAGCAACAGCCTAGAAGGAAAAATGATTGTACAGATGAGCTGAACTATAGATTGTAATGATGACAAATGCCTTGTTCAAAAATGCAACAGTGGTGCATTACTGCAAAATAAGGCATAGTGCAATATGACAAAGACTATGACAAAACATATATACCTCGAATGCATCATCTGTAAGTTTGTCTCATCTTTGTGCAAAAGCATCATTGGAAAAAGTGCAAAAGCATCATTGAAGAAAAAAATGTATATCTGGGTGCTGATAACTTTTGTGATACAAAATCCAAATGAATTTAGTGTATGAAATTAAATAGACATGAAGTCTAACTTGGAAGTACAAATCCTATAGCATTCCTAATTCTGGAATGGCAGAGTATTTTCCCCTGCAACAATACTATTGATCTACAGATGATTTCTTAGTTTCTCAAAAGTGGCCAGAGAAAGTACTAAAGCCACTTCCCTTTTCATCAGTAGCACTTCCTTGCCATGACTTCATACTAGTTTATATCTGTTGAGGAAAATACAGATATTTCTTTTGGTTTCAGAACCATTTTATATGTTCGCATTAATCTTCCTTTGTGCTTCTCTAAATTACTTGAGACTTTTGGACTGCATATTACGTTAGTGTATCAAATTACTTTGAAAATTTCTTATTCATCAGTTTTGATGAAGGTAATATTTGAGATGTATCTTGATCCATTGTTTTCTTAGAAAATAGACAAGAGCCCACTGCTGCAGTACAGTTATGCTGTCTGTGCTCTTATTTAATGGGTAGTTTTCAAAATGGGTGCTGTGCTGTGGAAAATACATGTCTAAAAACCACATAATGGCAAAAATCTTAAATATAAAAAAATCTAGTACAAATCATGTTACTATTTATTTTTTGTGTTTCTTTACTGGCAATACTGTAACTTTGTAAATAATTCCAATATCTACTTCATTAACAGTGTGTGGAGAATTATCTCCTCTAGAGCACAATCATTGTTTTAATAACAAGTAGTAGTTGGTAGGCAACCATCGACCAGGGAGGTATATCAATGCTACTATCCACTTGGGTGTTGGAAGGGTTAGTGACAGCTGCATTGTGAGCCAGCACTTCAGTGGTTGTCAGGTGGCACACTTTTGACCTAGATAGCTGTCTTTTCTTTCTGCCTTAACCACATGTGGATTGCTGGCGTTCTGTATACAAACATACAATCTCTTCTGCTTATCTTGCATAACATTTGACAACACAATTTATTTTTCATAACTAGATTTTCCTGCAATGAGCACAATGCACAAGTCCTACCCTTTGGCAAAATGGTAAAAGCATTAGATAGTAGTAGTAGTAGATAGGAACGTTTAGGCAGGAGCATTAGGTAGAAACATCATGTAGAAGTAGTAGTTAGGAATATTAGATAGGAGTATTTAAGTAGACGTAGTCAGTAGGAACATTAGGTAGGAGCCTCTGCAAGCACTGCCCTAGAGTTGCCCTCTGCCACTGGCCTGTTAAGGATGAGGCTTTATAGGCTAAGAAGCGGCAATGGAGTTCTCTACTTATGGAGACTATTGCTATGGCCACCCCGTGGAGGGAGTTCCAGGTGGGAACAGTTGTCAAGAGATTTAGATAGATGGATAGAAAATTTAAGCTATTTACTGTTAATATGGATGCATTAGGGAAGTCACTCATAAGTCTGGATGTAGCTTTTCTTATTTATTTTAATCTACATAGTTTGCTTTGTATTATTAAAACAAAAGAATTGCCTGTGAAGACAAGAGGATGATAGTTGAATGAATGCTGAACTGTATGGATGGGAAAGGTGGTAAAAGTGACCATGAGCACAATTAATGGCCACATGAATATAAGATAAAGGCTATCAACCTCAGGAAGTAAGACATTAAGTATAGATGATCAGCAAACATAAGTGTGGTAAATATTTATGTGCTCTACTTCAAGAAATAATGTTATCGGACTCCACTTACACAAGCAAAAAGTCACCTTAGACGAGACTGTCATCATCATCATCATCAGCTGATGAAACAATTCAGTCCCTTCAAAGAACTTTCACATCAAAGGAGCCCATTTGCCCCTACCACTGAGTATAGCACAGCCATGGGCTGCAGGCACTCCTGGAAAAAGGGTACTAGCATCACACCAGAACCCTAACAGAAAGGGGTCCTGGGGCAATTATGAATAAATGAAAATGAATTTCAAGAAAAAATCATCAGGCAGTGCATTATATGCTAATAAATTATTCATCATAATTGAGTTTTGTTTTACATTATCTGTTTATTATAAAAATAACTCTGTTCCCAAGTCTATGAAGTGGATCAGGTGCATGAAGTCCCTAAGGTCACTTGCATATCCTCAGCTCACATACACTGTGCGAAAGTGGAAGATGAATTTCCATGTTAATGCACCTAGTCCCAAATTGTAGAAAGACTTGCCTGAAAACTCCATATAAACTTGCAGGAAGAGAAAAAATTATTTCAGTAGTATACTCGTAAAATGATCAAGATATTGGGAGCCAATGGTTTTTACCCGAGATGGACATTTAACATGATATAATTCTACCTATATCATTGGCCTCTAATAATAGTATGTATTATTACAGATCATGTTAGTATACAATCTACAACTGCTTAATCTGTATACTGTATTTTTATTTGCTCTGAGGATGTCTTCCAGACTGCTGCCCTTTTAACTATCATTTATAATTTTGATCCCAATTACACTAGGTAGATCAGGTGCATATGACCTCACAGCTCATTCATATACATTCTACAGGATGCTGAAATGAAACAAGAGCTTTAAACTTACACTGTATAAGCATCATTTAGTTTTTTACTTTATGCATTATGTTGATTCAAGAAGTGACTAAGCACTTGCTTAACACCACCTTCACACACAATACAGTTGCACTGCACATGATGAAAATCCACTTCTTTGGTATTTTCATCAGGAATACCTCTCATCATATGCATTTCATTCATTGAGACTTCCCATATCCTCTGTGGTCTACCCTTTCTCCTTATACCTTCTGCTGTACTGTACCTCTCTGTATTCTTGACCATCTTATCATGTCATACATGGCCATACTACTTTAAAAGAATTTCATCTGTGTGTTGTTTTAACAATTTCTTTGTACTGAATACCTTTTGCAAATCTTCATTGTTTACCTTATTTTCCTAATTACAGTATGATTATGAATATTATCCATTTTTACTGCTCTAATCTTTAGTATTTTTCCTTTTTTTCATACATGGCTGCTATTTCCTGTGTGAGCAAGGTAGCATCGAGAATTGATGACCAAGTCTTAGAGAACAAATTATCCCAATTCGGCTCTTCTGTTCCTTCTTTTGGAAAGCAATACAGGAAAAGACTTCCAGCCCTCCACTCCCATCCCTCTTACTCACCTTTACAACATGCAGGAGATACAAGGCTAGTACTAATTTTCCCAATCCCCAGGGATATTTACTATCAGTTGAAAGAAAAGCGATTTCACTAACTTACATCATAAGTAGGACAAGCAGTCTATCATGCACACTTTACAGTTCTTTCCATTCATCAGAGACTTCAGTGCACCTCCAATTCTTCACCCTTGCATAACTATATTTATCAGTTACCTTATTACCATTCTGGCTAATCATCATTTCTAAACATCTAGACTCTCAACTTTTAACCCTCCTCCACTCATACTATGACAGACCATTTCTTTCAAAAACAAGAAATTTTCATGCTTATGTGCACACTTTCCAGATCCACTCTACAGGAAATTCACCTGTTTCACTAGTTCTTGAGAGACATTTCAGAGCATGATATAAGGTTGCATGACGAGCTGGAAGTTGTTGGTAACAAAGTTTAGCAAAGACAGTTGGGAAGATGAAATTGAAAGGAGAGTCATGTAAGGTAGAAAAACGTAGGAGTGCTCTGAAAGCTCAGATGAAAGGAAAATAGTGTGAGCAAGAAGCTTGCTTAAAGAAGTACTTTTTCTAACACTGATATATGAATGTCAGAGCCGAGTAATACAGGTCAGGATAGGTTAAAAATAAAAAGTGGATGTGAATAATTTGCCAAGTATATTTGGAATTAAGATGATATACAAAATAAAGATGTGAAATGGCTATGTTGTGAGAAGTCATCAGAAAGACATGTATGAAAATCTTTTAGGATGGTATGGTCATGTAGACCATATGGCTGATGACAGGCTGCAGTAGAGATAAACAAATGTATGCCAGATAATTGATCAGGGATGGGGATATTTCAGATGAAGATGCAATGGTAGCCTTTTTCTTATGAATAGACACATTGGTCTCACATGACAAAACAATTGAGTGAATACAGTTAAAATGCCTGGAGCACTTTTATACATACAAAGATCCATGTTTCACTTTAACAAACTGAGAATGAGTTGTGTATGTACAGAGGTTGTATTAACTTAATGCACTCAATTAAACTGGGAATGGAATAATAATAATTATAGAGACATAAATAAACACACTAAATCCTTTCTCAGAAACAATGTTTCACAATCATTGACATTCATATCAAACTTTCCTTTCATGATCCCTTTCTTATAATTCTTGTGTCCGTGTCAGTCAATATTGTATCATTAGTACACACCATCTTTCCACACCATGAGTACCTCTTTACACAGAGTGATATAACTTGGACAATTGGCCAATGGTGTGCTAAATTTGCAATTCAGTTTTATTGCATTTCAACTGAAGTCCTTCAAATATGCAAGTTTCCAGGTACACTTTAAGCAATTTATCAGTAAAATCAACATGAGATGAATATTGATAATTCCTCATACATGTTTGCCATTTCCCACATTAGCATGGTAATGCCAGGAACAAATGAAGGAATAGCCTCAGTCACTTGCATCCACTTTCTAGCTGTCACACTTACTGCACCAACACCAGAAAATCTTCAGAAAATCACAAAAAGGATGAAAGAAAAAACATGAATCACAGATGTAAACAATTTTTCTTCAAATATGCTACAAAAATTCATCCAAAATAAGTAGCAGAAGGTAATGGTGGTGGAAGTTGGGTAGGATCAAATGGTACTTGAGGAGGTGGTGGTGGTGGGTGAGATGCAGGTGGTAAGGTTGGCATGTTGGGTGCTACAGGTGGTGGTGGCATGTTATGTGATGGAAATGGTGGTGGCATGCTGTATGCTGTTGGTGGTGGCATGCTATGTGGTGGAGCTGGGGGTGGTATGTTGTGTAATGGGGGTGGAGGGTATTGGTCAGGTGGTGGTAGCATGTGGGATTCTGCCAGTTGCTGGGGGAACCACCCTCTTTCCCCAGCTCTTACAGGTTCAACTCCTGGGGATGCTGGAGGATGAGAATGCATCATTTCATTGAAAGTTCCTGGTGGATCCCTATGCTGAAATGAATTTCCTGTTGGGGAAGGAGAAGAGGTATGTGGATGGCTAGGGATACCAGGTGGACTAGCCACATCTGGGGAAGGAATGCATCCTCGAGGAATTGTAAACTGTGGTGGCCCCCCAAACTGTAAAGGTGGTGGTTGTGGCCAACCACCTGTATTTGGGGGAGGACCATCATGATACCTCTCATCCACAGGAGGTATCATGGCCATTTCTTGACCACCTGCCATTTCCATCTGGTTTTGGAAATGAGAGAAAGGTCTCGGTTCATATGACCCAGGATTCTGAGGCATTCTTGGAGATCCCTGAATAAACGGTGGGGGAGGCCTTATGGGTGGACCATGCATACAGTCAGGTGGCCCTAACGGGAAAGGTGGAGGCCCTCGTGGGCCAAACCTTGGCTGCATCATAGTTGGGTGGCCAAACCTATGATGACCTCTTGAGACCATCCCACGTCCCCTAAAAGGATTGTGATCACTATTTTCTCCAACAGTTTCACTATGACCACGTCCACGACCTCGAGTGTGAACTTGTCCACGACCACGTTTTTTCTGAGGCTGGAACTCGTTTGTGGAAGAAGTGTACTGTAAGAAATACCGTGTAAAACAGTAACTAATTATTCAAACATTTACCATGCACCAACTAGTACAAAGAGATTCTTTTGAAATGCATGAATCATGCATACTGTACCTGAAGTAGATGATGCATGATTGGGATAATTCTTGTGTGTAAAATAATGACAAAGTAATGAACACCTAAAAGTGTCATATGGAGGTACAGGCAGTGAACATGGAATGAGAAAAAGCATATCAAAAGAAAGAGAAGAGACAGAGATGAGGGGAAGGAACTTAAGTCTTGTGGACATTAAGTCGTGTGAAGCTGATGTATGCTATATGCCCTGGGAAAGTTTGTATATTAAGTTTAAGCAGCTGCGAGATATAAAGGATATATCAAGTAATGTGCACAGGTTTGCAACATGTGGAAATTAACTTTGCAAAACAGGTTCTTAGTTGAAACCCTGCTGGATGGCAAGAGGGTAAGTTGCTCAATTCCCTAGGGTAGATTTGCTACCCTGCTATAAGTATTAGATCAACTTTAATAAAACTGAACTGAACATCTAATACAGCTAAATAAATATTTCCTTCTTCTAACTATATTTCACTACGAGAACCAAGCAGAGATGTATTTCATATTGAAATCACATAATAACAACAATGAAATGTTAAAGACGAATCATGATCTACATACAAAATACATCATCTTCAAGCAGCAAGATTTACAGGACAGTGATAACCAATTATATGAATCATATTCAAACAAAACCAGGATCTACAAACTGAGAAATGACTAATGTGTATCATGTTATTCAACTTTTTCTCACTCGAGCAGCACATACCTTAGTTTGCTTGGGCCCCCTTAATGCTCTTGCTTCTTCTTCATCATCAGAGAAATCTTGGCATTCATATGGCATCAGCTCATTGCCTGTTAACCCAGAAGCATCACTACCCTTGAGTCTGAAACACAAGATGCCACTAAGAATTTACATTGACTTACTTTTTGACAATCAGTAATGTTAAATTACAAACTGGAAGGAGGACTGATATCTGTACAGATAATTCAATCATCTGTATATTTATTTATAATTACCCCACAATCCCTGTCTTAGACAGAGTCCCAGTGTTACACTGGATCTCTTTCCATAAGTTCTTACAGCCCAAGGTTGCACTACAACCTGTAGCAGGGAAATGTGAACTCTACTGAAGAGAAGTTCTTTGACAACACTGTACTCTTAATGATACAGCCTCGTCACAGGTGACTTTTCACTCAAGGTGTAACCCTGAGCGAGTGGAGCATGCAAAGAATGAGATGTGTTGGTACATGAGTCATGCAAAAGAACATTAATGAAATTTATGCATTTTTGTAAAGTCACCTCTGCTGTATGTTAATGGAAAAAATGACAAAAAATACTAGCAAGATGAAGAGCAATTACAAGAGCTTAACTAAATCTATGGCTGTAGGGAGCAAAGAATTGGTTACAGTCTCCATTTCATTTAAACTCATAAAAACTAATGGATTATATTGAAGCATCATGGAAACAAATTTATAATGTGAACTAAAAATTCATCACCTGCCATCCTTCTATCTCATTCCTTATATTTGCTTCATACATGTTTGCTGTTTCCTGAGTTAGCAAAACAGTGTTGGTTGAGAACAGATACAGAATGACTTCTCATTACCAGTCTCTAGCAGTCGTACAATGCAGCAAAACCAAAGCCATATCACAGCTAAGACCCACAGACCATTCTATGGTTCCCCCCAACTAATTATATGTTCTAATTCTGTGTATTGACGCTGAAAGTACAAATTATTTGATTCACCCCTTGTCTTCCACAGTATTACCAGAATATAACTGCTTGTGGTCACACCATGTGTGATAAGTAACTTCCAGGAAGGTTGTATCATCGCATCAAAGATTTTCTCACTCCAAAGGAGACCATCACTTTCCTGTTAATGATTGCAGCACAGCCTTTAAGTTGCAAGATCCCTTGGAGAAGGGTCCTGGAGTTATTAATACCTAATATGATCTCTTCCAACAACCATGTTTACAAATGCATACTTAATATTTTCATTTACTTTTCCCTCTTAATCAACTGTCAATCTGCTCATTTGTATTCTTTCTCTAATTCAGTTACCATCTCTCATAATAAACATTATACCATTCACTGTTGCCATTACGTATACATCGTGATATGTTCTGTTCACTGTGGCTGGGATGAATATAATTAAAATCAATGAATTGCCAGTCTCTTCCTCAAGGCAAAATATACAGCCGTCCAGTGACGCATGTAGTGGCATACAATGATTGTTATTGGATATCATACCCAAACTTTTTTCATACACTGGTTAGACTATATAACGATGTCTAGGAAACCTGTATAAGATCTGCACTCCTCTTGTTATGTCATACTTTGTGAAGCTATGATACTCTACAAAATAACAGACATTAAAGACAAAACCCAAGGGAATCATATTTATTTTTGACAAAAACACTTCCAAAATACCTCGAACCTCACTACATATGCCATTCAGTAGTCTTAGCATTTCATGTATGTGTAGCACTGAAGTAGCATAAGTTTAAAGAGATGTAGTATGTGTACACAATGTTTCACCACTTTGCATTGTATATCCTCTTATGGAGAAAATTATATTCTAGTTGATGGTAATAACAAACTAATGGAGGTAATTTTTTTGAATAGTTGAGAATCTCCCACACGCTTAGCATACAGTAGAAAATAGTTACAATGAAAGGGTTAATTAAAGAAACTTGAATACATCATTAATGAGAACAAAGCCAGTCTAAAATCCCTTATATAGCTAACACAAGATCAGAAGCCTTTTCAACAATAAAAAAAAAGAAATGTAAATTACCCTCTCAATTTGAAAACTGTTTTATTTTCTGCATGCCAGCCACAGCCATGAAAGCTCAAAAACAACTTTGTTATAATCCAAAGATGCAAATGGAAGGAAATGAAGTGACATCTGTACAGGACTGTATGTTGACATGTTATAGTTTTGCTGATGGGATACAAGCATGCTATTTGAAGAACTTTTCAAAGACTTTCAGAATTGTGATTCTTTTGCACTGTATTTAGAGCCTTCCAGCAAGCAGTGCTGCCCAAACCATTAGCCTGTGCAAAAAATACGCAGGTGGAAAATGGGATATAAAGCCGAGATGAAAGGACAATTTCAAAGCATGTTCTGAGATGCAAAAAGTAAGACAAGACCACAAAAATTGTGCAAAAACATTGGTAAAAACAGGTAAAATGACTTACTTCATAAGCTCATCAATGACAACAAAGTTGGTGTGTTCTGTGCTGGGGGCAAAGTAAACTAGGTCTCCAGGATCAATCTTATAGCCTCTCACATGTTCAGCAGAATTGAAGCGCACCACATAAAATGGTTGTTGTACGGGGCCAAATACATCAAATATTTGCCCTAGTGCTCTGTTGCCATGATCCAGGAACAGCACCGAGTCTAAGTCTATTGCTGGGATGTTGGGAAAGGCTTCGACAACCACTGGAAACACATTTTATTTAATATATTTCACAGCAGTTATACACTAAGAATGTTTCATTCTAGGTGGTAAGTGTAATGCAATAGAAAAAGAGGCTTGCTTTTTCGGTTCAAAATATGTAGAAAGACATAAGGTCTGAATATAAAGCTTAACACTTGGGTTAATGGATAAACAATACATTGTATAATTTCTCAGTATTAAGTTGAACAATGTTAAATGGATGAAGAAGACAAAAGATCTGAATATCATGCTTAACAATTAGAGAAGATACAAAAAGGTAACAGAGGAAGATAACATTTGCCTATGTAGCATGAGACACCATTTTTCTGACGAACGATATGCTCACTACTAACCTTGCTGTTCAACAATGCTGAATATTGTCCCTATAGGCCGAACTTGTTCCTCAGGCACAGATATGTGTAAATCCTCAATGGGAGGCAGATCCTCTATCAGCAGCTCCCCTGGAGTCAGAAGAAGATCTCGCTTGGTTCTGCGCTTTTTTTGCACCACAACTCTGATGAATTGTTCAACAACATATATTAGTAGACCACTAGTACATCATTTTATTTATGGTGAACCTCTACCTCTAGATAACACAATATCGATTTTATGTGCTGAATACCCAAAAAAGTCATGTAAGCTTTACATAACTGGCAGCTCATGTATAAAGACCAAATCCAATGACTAAACCAAACAAGAACATCGGTTATACATTAAGTAAAATGTAAAACATTCTGCTCTTTGAAAAAAATCATGCCAATTAGTCCACTTAAAAATACACCCAACTACTAACTATCCCAATGAATGAAGACTACTAGTAGTGTCACATTATATATTGTATTATTAACAATAGTATTCTTAATGTTATGCAATATAATGGAGGGTAGCCCTTTAAGACTTCTGAACATAAAATTAGCAATGTAATACACTAGGAAGTACAAAATAGAGTTTTGCATATCACACAAAAGATGGGGAATCTGTGTGTGAGAAGCTCCAGCTTCTTATACACAAACAGGTAATCACACAAACTCTGTCTTCTCAGAAACATGCACATCTATTCCCATCTGCCACCCATACATGCATAAAACATATACACTCATTCTTCATCCTTTGAAATAAATTTTTCCAACAGACAATGTTCCATCCTGTTAATTCGTAATCGCACATCTACAATAATATTTCAAAAACTCAACTACTCTTAATAGCGCAATTCACCTACTTTTCTGTCTGTGAAAGAACTTCCACCTCAGCAGTTCCTGAAGAACTTGCTTGACTTTCAGCCGATGAACTCTCACGCTCTGACGAAGATGACTCTGAATCATCCTCTGAGTCATCAGTTCCACTTCCAACATCAATTGTGTATCTGTAGCTACCAGAAACTATGATATCAAGATCTGGAGTGTCACATCTACTCTCATCATCAACAACTCCATTACTTAATGTCTGGTTAACCTGTGATGGATGATTACTCTGATCACTACTCAGACTTGAAAACTCACAGATGGGTTTCATTATAGTATCACCCTGAGGTTCAGGGGACACATGTGAAGTGACATTTTCTAGAGTACCATTAACCAGCACTTCTTCAGTTTTGGTATTATCACAGCTTGTGTCCATGTTATCGCTATCACAATCTTCATCGCTGTCAGATATTCCATAACTTGTCAAGAGTGACAGAGCACTGGAGGCCAAAACGTTTTCCTTTCTCTGAAATAAATATCATACAATCTAACTCAATATTTCATATACATCTTTCAAATTCAAATCCATTTTCATTCTCACTTTTGTTAATTATGTCCCTACCTACTGTTTTAATATGCCTCAAAAAGGTTGAATACAAGCACTGGTTAAGCTGTTGTTTAGCTATTGGCTAAGTTGGTGCTATTACTTACCATATTTCCATTTCTCGATTAATATGGGTAAAACTGAAAGTTGATGGAGAGAGATGGGTGATTATTGGTGCATATGCACCTGGGCATGAGAAGAAAGATCATGAGAGGCAAGTGTTTTGGGAGCAGCTGAATGAGTGTGTTTGTGGTTTTGATGCACAAGACCGGGTTATAGTGATGAGTGATTTGAATGCAAGGGTGAGTAATGTGGCAGCTGAGGGAATAATTGGTATACATGGGTGTTCAGTGTTGTAAATGGGAATGGTGAAGAGATTGTAGATTTATGTGCTGAAAAAGGACTGGTGATTGGGAATACCTGGTTTAAAAAGCGAGATATACATAAGTATACGTATGTAAGTAGGAGAGATGGCCAGAGAGTGTATTGGATTACGTGTTAATTGACAGGTGCGCGAAAGAGAGACTTTTGGATGTTAATGTGCCGAGAGGTGGTGAGAGTAAGTGAGCTTGGGAAGGAGACTTGTGTGAGGAAGTACCAGGAGAGACTGAGTACAAAAGGGAAAAAGGTGAGAACAATGGAAGTAAGGGGAGTGGGGGAGGAATGGGATGTATTTAGGGAATCAGTGATGGATTGCGCAAAAGATGCTTGTGGCATGAGAAGCGTGGGAGGTGGGTTGATTAGAAAGGGTAGTGAGTGGTGGGATGAAGAAGTAAGATTATTAGTGAAAGAGAAGAGAGAGGCATTTGGACGATTTTTGCAGGGAAAAAATGCAATTCAGTGAGAGATGTATAAAAGAAAGAGACAGGAGGTCAAGAGAAAGGTGCAAGAGGTGAAAAAGAGGGCAAATGAGAGTTGGGGTGAGAGAGTATCATTAAATTTTAGGGAGAATAAAAAGATGTTCTGGAAGGAGGTAAATAAAGTGCGTAAGACAAGGGAGCAAATGGGAACTTCAGTGAAGGGCGCAAATGGGGAGGTGATAACAAGTAGTGGTGATGTGAGAAGGAGATGGAGTGAGTATTTTGAAGGTTTGTTGAATGTGTTTGATGATAGAGTGGCAGATATAGGGTGTTTTGGTCGAGGTGGTGTGCACAGTGAGAGGGTTAGGGAAAATGATTTGGTAAACAGAGAAGAGGTAGTAAAAGCTTTGCGGAAGATGAAAGCCGGCAAGGCAGCAGGTTTGGATGGTATTGCAGTGGAATCTATTAAAAAAGGGGGTGACTGTATTGTTGACTGGTTGGTAAGGTTATTTAATGTATGTATGACTCATGGTGAGGTGCCTGAGGATTGGCGGAATGCGTGCATAGTGCCATTGTACAAAGGCAAAGGGGATAAGAGTGACTGCTCAAATTACAGAGGTATAAGTTTGTTGAGTATTCCTGGTAAATTATATGGGAGGGTATTGATTGAGAGGGTGAAGGCATGTACAGAGCATCAGATTGGGGAAGAGCAGTGTGGTTTCAGAAGTGGTAGAGGATGTGTGGATCAGGTGTTTGCTTTGAAGAATGTATGTGAGAAATACTTAGAAAAGCAGATGGATTTGTATGTAGCATTTATGAATCTGGAGAAGGCATATGATAGAGTTGATAGAGATGCTCTGTGGAAGGTATTAAGAATATATGGTGTGGGAGGCAAGTTGTTAGAAGCAGTGAAAAGTTTTTATCGAGGATGTAAGGCATGTGTACGTGTAGGAAGAGAGGAAAGTGATTGGTTCTCAGTGAGTGTAGGTTTGCAGCAGGGGTGTGTGATGTCTCCATGGTTGTTTAATTTGTTTATGGATGGGGTTGTTAGGGAGGTGAATGCAAGAGTTTTGGAAAGAGGGGCAAGTATGAAGTCTGTTGTGGATGAGAGAGCTTGGGAAGTGAATCAGTTGTTGTTCACTGATGATACAGCGCTGGTGGCTGATTCTTGTGAGAAACTGCAGAAGCTGGTGACTGAGTTTGGTAAAGTGTGTGAAAGAAGAAAGTTAAGAGTAAATGTGAATAAGAGCAAGGTTATTAGGTACAGTAGGGTTGAGGGTCAAGTCAATTGGGAGGTAAGTTTGAATGGAGAAAAACTGGAGGAAGTAAAGTGTTTTAGATATCTGGGAGTGGATCTGGCAGCGGATGGAACCATGGAAGCGGAAGTGAATCATAGGGTGGGGGAGGGGGCGAAAATCCTGGGAGCCTTGAAGAATGTTTGGAAGTCCAGAACATTATCTCGGAAAGCAAAAATGGGTACGTTTGAAGGAATAGTGGTTCCAACAATGTTGTATGGTTGCGAGGCGTGGGCTATGGATAGAGTTGTGCGCAGGAGGGTGGATGTGCTGGAAATGAGATGTTTGAGGACAATGTGTGGTGTGAAGTGGTTTGATCGAGTAAGTAATGTAAGGGTAAGAGAGATGTGTGGAAATAAAAAGAGCGTGGTTGAGAGAGCAGAAGAGGGTGCTTTGAAATGGTTTGGGCACATGGAGAGAACGAGTGAGGAAAGATTGACCAAGAGGATATATGTGTCGGAGGTGGAGGGAACAAGGAGAAGTGGGAGACCAAATTGGAGGTGGAAAGATGGAGTGAAAAAGATTTTGAGTGATTGGGGCCTGAACATGCAGGAGGGTGAAAGGCGGGCAAGGAATAGAGTGAATTGGATCGATGTGGTATACCGGGGTTGACGTGCTGTCAGTGGATTGAATCAGGGCATGTGAAGCATCTGGGGTAAACCATGGAAAGTTGTGTGGGGCCTGGATGTGGAAAGGGAGCTGTGGTTTCGGTGCACTATTGCATGACAGCTAGAGACTGAGTGTGAACGAATGGGGCCTTTGTTGTCTTTTCCTAGCGCTACCTCGCTCACATGAGGGGGGAGGGGGATGGTATTCCATGTGTGGCGAGGTGGCGATGGGAATGAATAAAGGCAGACACTGTGAATTGTGTGCATGGGTATATATTTATGTGTCTGTGTGTGTATATATATGTGTACATTGAGATGTATAGGTATGTATATTTGCGTGTGTGGACGTGTATGTATATACATGTGTATGGGGGTAGGTTGGGCCATTTCTTTCGTTTGTTTCCTTGCGCTACCTCGCAAACGCGGGAGACAGCGACAAAGCAAAATAAAATAATAAAATATAATTTCCATTTTTACTATTAATGAAGTTAGTGCCCATGCTATCAACAATTATGGAGTATTTGTCCAAAGTATTGTGTGTATGGGAAACTAGTTTTCCCACGTCTGCATTGGAGAAAATAAAAACAGCAGACAGTTTAATTACTGTAGTATCACATATAACCCTAGGGCCCTTTTTATAAGGTTCCTATAGCTTCAAAGTTGGCTACAATCAGTTGTGGGGAAATGATGATCTGCTCTGGAATGGGGAGTTCAATAAGATTGTACTCCTTCTCCACTGACAATGATGCAACCTGTCACCCTGTGAGGGTAATGAAACTGCAGAACTAGAAGATGTGCAAAAAAAATGTTACAGCCAGCACTGAAAAGTCAGGAACCAAAATAAGTGAAATCCTTTGAATCGCCCAGGTACGGCATCGTAATCCTGGCCCTAAACCAATACAACAGTAGAATATCAAACTGTAGTGAGACATGTACTAGACATTGTAAAATAATCTCAATGAAAGTAAGGATACCATTTGTATATAAGAAAACATTATCATACATGGTTCAAGGATATCAAAATTACCTTATGGCTTACAATAGGTATATACCAGCCTAACCATAGGGTACCCTTAAGATAAAACTAGACAATCAAAAGAGTATACTTGATCAAATGAATAGTAATGATTACTGTAGATTGTAGCCATCAAAAGCCTGATCTACTAATATGAACTGAAGATCTTTGGTCTCAATCTCCAAAGGGTAAACAAGTTGCTGAAATCAAGGAAGTGTAAATGGAAAGTATGGTGAATGGAAATCAACAGCTCTCCAATTATTGGATAAACAAGCAAGGATATACGAGAAAAGAGAGGAGTAATTGAAAAGTCAGTAATTAATCAAAAACTAACATTTTAAAATATTCAAATACTAATTCAATACTTACAAAATTGAATTAATTACCTGGCTAGAACTCTGGAGGCTTGGGGAACATCCAGTGGCATCATCTCGTTCCACAGCAGTACCAACAATCTGTGGGGAATTGCTGTTCGAAAGAGATGATGGTGATACATTTGTAGCTCCCAAGGATTTGTGAATGGCTGTTGAAGGTGCACCTGTCACAGGTGGGTCCACAGCAGCTTTAGCTGTGGTTATACTTCCTGCTGTTTGAGCTAGGACTGCATCTGTGGTTGTTAGACCTGTGCCTTTCATTGTCATAGCTGTGTCTGTGGTGGCATTTTTATTTGTCAAGGATGGCATTACATTTGTTATCTTTGAATTTGGAGTGGTATCTGGGAATGCTGAAGGGGCAGGTGTGACTACGTCAGTGTTGACTGCAGCTGTAGAAGGGGTAGTTGTCACTTTTTCAGTGTTGACTGCAGCCTTAGAAGGAATTGTTGTGACTATTTCAGTGTTGAGTACAGCTGTAGGAGGAGTAAATGTAACTTTTTCAGTGTTGACTCCAGCCACAGAAGGGATGGGTGTAACTTTTTTAGTGTTGATTGTGGCTTTAGAAGGAGTAGGTGTGACTATTTCTGAGGTGATTACACCTGTGTCCATGGCATTTGGAAGAGAAACTGCAGTGGGAGAGGCTGTGCAGGTCATGGTTGAGACTGTATCTGTTTGAGCAATGCCTTCCATGGTAAGGGTTGTGTCTGTAACTAAGGTTGTACCGGTCAAGTCAGCCGTCTCTGAAGTGGGGTCTGAAGCTTCATTTGTCAAGGGTAAGACTACATCAGAAGTGGTCTTTGATGTGGAGGAGGTAGGTTGGATTGTAGAAGAGGTGGGTGTGACTGCTTTAATGTTGACTGAATTTGTGGTGGGTGAAGTTGTGCCCGTGGTCATTATGGCTGTGTCTGTATTGGCCAGAAGTGTGTCAGTATGGGTGGTGGTAGTTCTTCCTCTGGCTGAGTCCTCAGTAGCTTGAAAATATGTATCCGTTGTATTGGTGGTGTTTAAAACAGTGCCTGTGGTACCAACAGCAGAGACTGTGGTGGTAGGAATGATTTTATCCACGGTGGTCAAAACATGATCTGTGGGAATCTCATTTGGTGCAACAGATGTGTCGCCAGTGATAAAAGAGACCGAATCCCTGTTGTTGACACACTCCACAGATGTACTGTTTATGGATGAAAGATGAGGCACATTAGGCTGGGGAAGTTCAGTATTAAGGTGTGCTGAACCTGCTGAGGGACTTCCTGTTGCCGTCTCCTCTTCCATGATATCCATTTGTATGCTTGAATGTTTCCGTTCTTGTTAAGGTACACAACTCTGTGTGGTAACATTTGTGTTAATGTACGTACATGGTGAAAATTGTCACTTATAATTTACAAGAATGCATAACAAAGAAAAAGTTCACTGCAAGCAAAGTATCTATCTGATAAGTTTACATCAAAGGAATGTGATGTCTTAACCGATTAAACTTAAACTTAATATGTTCAAAGTTCGATAATCCAGATGATGGAAAAAGTCACAACAGGTGAGCATAGTACGTAGCTACTTAATTCTGAATGGCTGAAAATAATCGATTTAAATATATATTTCATGAATGAAACATATCTTCACATTTAGATATACCTTTGAAAGTTATGACAGAATGAAGCGAAAACTTTTTCAAACTTCTGCTGGTCATACTAAAGAGAGAAATGAGCTTAAATGACAGGTAGAACCTAATTAGATGAATATTTCTAAAGGCTCCATGAATACTTTTTGAAACAAAGGGAGCACATAAAATGGCAATGGCAAGTTCTAATCATACCATCAAGCTTATATAACTTCATACAAGAATAAAGCCCAGTGAGACATGGTCATTTAACACTATTCATAATTCTTGAGTAACATTTTATCATGACCCACGAGTAACTGTTTATCATGACCCGTGAGTAACTTTGACTCATGGGTAAGTGTTTATTCAAGTTTTCATTCCGACAGAATCACCCATATGTATGGAGGTTTGACCTACGACCTGATTGTTAGGAGTCGCGTCGAAAGCCATTATACCCATAAAGTCGTACTTCCGTACACGAGTTAAACCATTGTGCTTAAAGGGTTACGTTAAACTTTGAAACGTAAGAAAAAAATATTCCATGGAGTTTAGTTTCCTTGCAGTATATTCATGTCTGAGTGATCAATATACCCTATGAAGGTAATCATACTAGAATATAAATGTCCTCGTCTTGTTTTGACTATTCTACGCCATCAGTTTTACATACCTGCCAATGCTGATGCTAATTGCTGTCCTCCTCTTTTAAGAAGCAATGTACTTGAGATTTATTAGCTTCTACGGACCTAAGCTTGCTCATTTACTTGGTAGGATCAAGCGAGGAGCAGTCACATTGTTGTTATGCTAGCGACCACCGCGGCCATGCAGCAACCAGCTTAACCAACAGCTAACAAACACATGTAGCGCACAAAATTGTCAGCGATAAAAAAAGTGTTTCAAGTTTAAATCTCAAATACACAGTTTGTTTTCAGTAATGAATACAAACTATGGAGTATTCAGATTCACTTTAAGGAATATTGTACATCTCATACACTGTAAAGTTTATTTATGATGATAATGAGCAATATGAAAATATCTTCAAAATGTTCAGTCATCTCACATTTCAGCTAGGCCAACCATTTCCTTCCATCAATATCTTATATATGTTAAATGTATCGGTTTCACTTAATTTATTGGCTGTTGAAAGGCTGAATCACTTCGATTGATGAACACGAGACAACATTTGAAAAGGTGTACAGTACATTATTACTTTTATGAAACAGCGCAATATTAGAATTAACTTGATAAGGAAAAGAATACTGGTATCCTATATAATACCGTAAATAATGTATGTTATGGATAACAATACATATGTAGCTGATTCCTTAAAAAGAAAAATATATTTCTTTAGAATAGTTTACCCATTATTCGAGAAGAGAACGGTAGCAGGGTAGTAAGAATGAAAACGGCTCGGGAAGCTATGAAACTCAAGAAATTCTTCATCCAGCTAAATGAGGATACTTAAATGCCACCATTGTGCTTAGACTCTAAAATCCTTTGTTTAGCTGAATAATGCTACTTGAATGCCTCCATGGTGCTGTATCCTGAAAACTTAGTACGTTTGAAGCATTGATAAATTAATATGCAAATTTGTCCCAAAGGATAATCCCAACTGGGTCCCTGCTGATTTCTAAGACCATAGATGGACGTAATTCTTTTACCTTTGTTCGCTTAAAAAAAAGTATATGCAATAGTTATAGCAAGAATTTTCTTTGTTCCAATGGCTCCAGTTGCATTAAATTTGTATATGACTAGAATGCACTTCTTTATAGATGAAACATTTAGGTTCGGATTTCTTATATATTTCTTAGCATCACTTACATTAGAATTTAAAGCTATAAAAGCCTTCTTAATCCGTTAAGTCGATCCTCATTTGTTTTCACGACTTCAATGTCACGTGTCGTTTCCTCTATACAGAGGCAATTTTGGAGGGAAGTTGTTTGACATTCGGCGGGCTGTTTGAATGCAGGATTTCGAGGTAAATTTACTTGATTTTTTCTGTTGTGTAAACTTTTATTATTATGGAATTTAAGATGACGTACTATTTGGTAGACTGAAGGGTTATTTGGCTGTTTTGTTATATATGCCTTGTTAAAAAGGTAATGTGGATCGTCTGCCAAAGATGATGACTCTATATTCGCAATGGCATATAAGAAATAATACTAGATGAAGACACAGATGGCGGATTATCCATAAAATTAGAGCGTAGTAACACCAAAAAAATAAAGCAATAATTGGAATGCAATTGGCACGTCATTGGCAAAGGGGACTCATGGCCGCTATATACACATACACATACACTCTCACTCATTTTTTCAACTATGGAAGCCAAGACTGCACAGCTAAGCATGAAAGTGTGGACGGAAAAAGCATCACACACTCTTAACTGAACAGGACGACATTTTCACTCAGGTTTGTTCAGTTAAAACCCTGGGTTAAAGAAGTGAGCGCACGTAGGCGCTTTGAGGAGACCCCGGGTACGTCATGGGGGATAATGACGAGAATCCAACGAAACATCGTAAATCCTAATTTATATATATAAATATGTGTATAAATGTATATATATTCATATATATATTCTCATATATATGAATATATATACTTCCTGAATTCCCTCGTGAGGTCGGTCAATGAGGGAAGCCCTTCGTTTTCATCCAGTAAAACGTCTATTAAGGAAAAGGAAAATGACTATTTTGCGACATTGTTCTATATTATAGCATAGATATTAGTATTCTAAGCTCCTGATGCCTATATGAAATATGATATTTTTAGAGAAATAGGAATAATGGATTTATTATAAGAAATGGTTATTCCATACCACCTCAGTTTTAGCTCTTGGCCAATTTATATCAATCTGATTAAAGCTTATCTGATCATAATAATATTCTAGTAATTAAATATATTATTGTAAAATATTCATGTCTCGAATATTGCCTGAATATCCCTAGAAAGGATGGAGAACGGTCATTGGTCACGTGGCTGGCAGTAACGAGGGGGTCGAGGAGCTAGTGTTGTTATGGTGCGTCATCTGACTGTCTCATCTGGTTGATGGGTGATTAGGTAGAAGACATCTCTACCTCCCCCTCCCTCCCTCAAGGTGTTCCAAATTGTGATGAACGAGGCGGCGTTGGAGGTGGCAGCCGGGATCAACTCTACAGTGACACAGGTGACGTCGGCACTGCGTCTTCTGGTGTCCACGGCGGCCGACGTCATCCTTGACGCAGAGGGTCAGGTCTCCCAGCAGTCGGTCTACCAGGTCAGAGGTGAGGAGGCCGGTTGGGGGCGGGGCTGGGGGGGTGAGAGAGTCTCTCTTGCTCTTTCAGACGGTCGCTCTGCCAGGTCACGGTCGAAGGGTAAGGTGGTCATGTCAGCAGTTGCAGGTCAGGTTTGAGTGAGTGAATGAGTTAGGTGTAACAAGCAGACTAGTAGTTTGGAAGGGAGGGTTGTTAAGTGGTTTCAGACGGTCTCTTCGCCAGGTCACGGTTGAAAGGTAAGGTGGTCATGTCAGCAGTTGCAGGTCAGGTTTGAGAGTGAGTGAGATAGGTGTAACAAGCAGACTAGTAGTTCGGAAGGGAGGGTTGTTAAGTGGTTTCAGACGGTCTCTTCGCCAGGTCACGGTTGAAAGGTAAGGTGGTCATGTCAGCAGTTGCAGGTCAGGTTTGAGTGAGTGAGTGAGTTAGGTGTAACAAGCAGACTAGTAGTTAGGAAGGGAGGGTTGTTAAGTGGTTATGCCATCGTTGTACATTCGATGGAGCACGTTGACCTATGGGGTGTGGCAGTGCGACCCTAGAGTACGACTGTAGGACCATACATCCTCATTCAACTTCAGTTACATATGATGTTTGGCCTTTGACCTGACCATTGAGCGTTGGGTTTTATGAATGACAGGTCATCCAGTTTAGAGTTGGGTTAATTGACGAGCTTAGCTCTGCATTACTGTTAGCTTTGCATATTGAGTGGCTTTGCTCTGCATTGCTGGTGTAGTGTTTCGAGAATACAATCACCGTAGCTGAGCATGATTAGGAATATTATATGTGAAGGAATGATATTAGATTGATTTACTGGTAGTGAGGGATGATGAGTTTGGTTTTATCTGCAATATCTCATTTCTTACCGTCGAATGATTACCCGAAAGCAAGGAGGGCCATGATGTAAAGGGAAAATGCAAGGTTAAGATAATAATGATGTAAAGTATACCAGTTATGAAACAAGTGAAAATGTATGCTTTCCATTGAATCTTTCGAAAATGGCTACATATAACATACTCTCAATATCTCATTTTGATGACAGAAATATATGTGGAGGACAAGTCTTTCTTAAATATCATTTTGAAACGCAAAGAAGTACGCAGGGAAACATTTAAGTAAAGATGATTTTAATGCTATATGTTCAGATATATAAACATGGCTGAGAGGCCCGTAAGTTGCATTTGCAGCGTCCGTGGAATTAGGGTCTGCCTTACCCTACAGGCTTGCAGTGAGTGGGTGGAGCACTGGAGCTGTAGATAGCCGTTCCGTAGAGATATTGTATCAGTGGAAGTACAGTCTTGTCAAAGAAGTTATGACTCTAACAGAGTCTACGTTTCCCTGGTAATAGAAATAGTGCAGCCTTGAGCTGCAGGAACCTTTAAGATTGTTCAGGGTTACACTAAGACTCTCATAGAAATTTGGTCTTCAGATAATTATATATAAGTAAACAAATAATCTTTTCATACTTTTTTTTTGCTGTTTCCTATGTTTTTGAGGTAGAACTAGGAACAGGTGAAGGAAAGGCCTATTTTGCTTATACTGATTAAGTATATACTGTACATGTAAAACATTCATTATACAGTACTTGAAATAGAATAGAAATTAGGATTTTATCTGTATGTAAGGTTCCAAAGGGATGCTGAAGCAAGCATGGGAGCGACACTACCCACTGTCAGCAGTAAAATTGCTGGAACAGGAGCTTGCCAATTGAGTTTATGACTAAACTAATTTTTATGTGGTTTTTATCTGTCAGTCATTAGGTATAAATGCGTTGAAAAAAATGGTATTTATTGGTGAAGAATAAAATTCGTGAGAAGAGTGGGTTAGAAAATGAGAATTGTAAGGAAACCTCCAAGAAAGGAAGGAATGATCTTGGAAGTGCATTATTTAGAGATTGTGTTTTGTTACTGTCATACGCATGATTGCAGTGGGTTTTGCAAGAAAAAATCAAAACTTTGAAATTATATTTGCTTAAATCTTTGATCATATAGTGGAATAGTCAACCAACCAATGAATGACATATACACATGACATTGACAGATGTAAATAACAGGAACATAGACTGGTCAAATGCAATATGTGATTCCAGCATAAGACAGCTGAAGATGTTACAAGTGACTTTAAACTTGTAAATATAATTGTCTCTTGTTATGAATCTGTTTGTTTCTAAGCCTTATTTTTCCTGTTGATGCCCACATTAGTGCTTTACAAATTTGACAAAATCAGATCTGATAGAATTCCCGCTTTGACAACAATAATAGATGAATATTTCCAAAAAATGTACTGTATTTTTAGATCATTCTCAGCTGATAGGAGAAATTAGATGAGATTTTCATAGGTTCTCAACCTTTCTAGATGTATGTAACTTCCTTTTATAATATTCAACCTGACATTTACCCATATCTTCATAGCACTCCCTACTATTCACATACTTTTTAGTATAGGATTAACAACAGGTCCTGCCAATCATGCTCTGTAGGTCTGATTGTATTCTTACGGTATAATACTGTTGCAAAATAAAATCTGTTACTATATATTCCAGTTAATTTTCTGGCATCACTTATTTAGAATTTTATCTAATGTATGAGGTCAATGTTGATTTTATATGAGCTTTTAATTGATGCTGCCACATGAGAGGTAAGGAGTAAGTTTTATAAAAGTTATGTTTAGCGGTGCCACTTCATGATTAGAGTTTTTGTGCAAATATTTTATACAACACAGATTTTGATTATGACTAAGAGGAGATATGTGAGGATACATATAAATGTATAAAACTTCACCTAACCAAATATAGCTGGAAGAATGAGGGCTCAGTATAAATGGGCGTGGGTTGAATAATGGATAGGAGCAATACAGTATTATGAACCTTTGTAACTTATCAGCTCGAAAACTCAGAAAGTGGTGCTTGTAAACTCTACTTTTGTTTCATAGCTGCAAATTGCTTAATTGTAAGCTGCTACCATGTTTTCTTGGTTTTGAAAACCACTGTGGGCAATGATATACTTTCCTTGTACCAATTTATTATTGAATATAGTAGTATTTTCTTTGGAAGAAAGTTTATTATTACAAGTAGATATGTTTGTGATGGTTTTAATGAAACTAGATGGGTTTTACTTAAGAAATGACTAGCTAGTTCAAACCATTTTAGGGCTGTCTCATGTCTTTTTATAGTTTTGTTCAAAAACATTTCTGGACTATAAATTTAAGACTGGCTTTGGCATTTTTCAGTAGTTAGATGTTTGTGTATTAATCATAGGGTTATTGATTTGATGAGCACTTTTGTTTGTGTATTGTTTCAACTTTTCATTGGTGCGATATAGGCATAGATTAAGGAATTTAAAGTAATTTTGGATAGTTTTTGTATGTGCTATTCATGTATGGGATCTTTGTTTTAAGGCAAATATCAGAAGTTTTCATGGACTGTGCATTTGACTACTTTGGTTTATCACCCATTATTGCATCAGAAAATTAGTGCTGGGAATTCGTAGCTTGATATCAAATTGTATATTTCACAGTGGCTTCCATGATTTCAAAAAGCTCTGTTTTGAAATGATATCGATTTTATTGTGCTAGGTGCTAGGAGAATGCTGCTGCTGTATTGCTGTTGCTGTGAGTGTTATTGTTGTGTATTCCCTTGCTCATTGAAGTGAGGTAAAATCTGTCTTCTTGCTTTTCTTGGGTTATTTTTGGAGGAGTCAGGTATTTTAGGTTCACTTGCTACAATGCTATTTTTATTGGGTTTTGCCCATGCTGAGCTAGGTTAGATAAGTTAGGTCTCAATCACAACGTGTGCTTCGATTTATGTATTTAGCTCTTCATTTTCCTTGATCTACAAAGCCCTCCCCAATTTGTGGGCATTGATTTAAGATTCTAGAATGAAGAGGGGGAAGTACAGTAATTGAATATGGCACTCATTCTCCCATCACAGATTTCTCATTGCTGTTATTTTTTTCTTTCTTTTTTTTTTTGTTAATGTAGTGATACAAGGAAAGTAAAGAATTACCACACTATGCCCTTTCAAATGGTATGGTATGCATTTTGAAGTTAGCTGATGACCTAACCCCACCTAAGCTAACCTGATCTGGCTTATCCATGCCCAACCCAGTCTGATATAGCCCAGATAGTACAGGGACAAATGATGATTGCTTGAACAGTTATAAGAAAAGCCAGATGCATGTTGATTTTGGCTATTGATGCTGTCATTCATGTTTTGATTTGAGCTAAAGGCTCCAATAATGAACAGAAAGGTAAATGTACTTCGATTTATTTTGCACTAGATTTATTTTGCACTTATTTCTAGTGTATGTTAGGTTTATTTATTTTACCTTCAGTTCTCCCAGGGTTTCAAAGCCCCCACCTTTTTATTTTGAAGCTTAGGAAAACTGGTGTTAAATCATTAAGAAAGTAAACCTAATGTAACCCAGAAATAAGCCTGCATTGTGATCCAGTACTTATACTTTCTGTAATCTACTTTAAGGCAGGGCCTGGAATACAAAATAAGAGAGAAAACGAAAACAGATCAAGAATAGAAGACAAATGTGGAAGCTTAGAATGAATATAGTAGGTTCTTATTGGTTGAAAGACTTCTCAGATAGTGTAGAAGATGAGTCTTGGGAGCTATGACACTAGTGCAGGTGCTGTCAGGTCATACATGCTCTGAATATCCATTTGGAGCTGCGGAAAGTAGACGTATCGTTGTCTTGTGTGGATACTATTCTTTTTAGTGAATGTTGTCTGGTTTGTGAAAGATCTGACAACAGTCATCTGATTCATGTAAGGTAACAATGGGAATCCAATAGTATCCTTTACGAACAGGTCATCTGATCCACCCTAAATATGGCATATCATCAGCCTTGTCATCCACCCTGTTGAAATCAAAGATAACAAAGCTGGAAACCACATAAAGCAGCATGTAGAACAATAACCTGCTGCATGGGAACCACAAACATTCAATGCCTGCATAGTGAAATGGGTGTCTAATGCAGTCTCACCTCAATATTCCTTGATGTCATTTCTATGTAACAGCACTAGAACCTACCCATCCAAACCACTCCATAACAAACCACCATTCTCAGATAGAAATGAAAAGCATACCCCACCACACTTCAACAACATATACCAACAGATTTACCCTTCCCTGTAAACACAATACTTTATTGACTAAATATATACATATACACCTTAGCAATCTGATGAGCATTAAACAACAGCCTTCCCAACTTAATTATGATTACTTCAACAGAAAATGAGATACATCCACCAGAAACTACACTTCTCAGATGTATTATTATTATTATCATTTTGCTTTGTCGCTGTCTCCCTCGTTAGCGAGGTAGCGCAGGAAACAGACGAAAGAATGGCCCAACCCACCCACATACACATGTATCTACATACACGTCTACACGCAAATATACATACCTATACATATCAATGTATACATATATATACACACACAGACATATACATATATACACATGTACATAATTCATACTGTCTGCCTTTATTTATTCCCATCGCCACCTTGCCACGCATGTAATAACAACCCCCTCCCCCCTCATGTGTGCGAGGTAGCGCTAGGAAAAGACAACAAAGGCCCCATTTGTTCACACTCACTCTTTAGCTGTCATGTAATAATGCACCGAAACCACAGCTCCCTTTCCACATCCAGGCCCCACACAACTTTCCATGGTTTACCCCAGATGCTTCACATGCCCTGGTTCAATCCATTGACAGCATGTCGGCCCCGGTATACCACATCGTTCCAATTCACTCTATTTCTTGCACGCCTTTCACCCTCCTGCATGTCAGGCCCTGATCACTCAAAATCTTTTTCACTCCATCTTTCCACCTCCAATTTGGTCTCCCACTTCTCCTCGTTCCCTCCACCTCTGACACATATATCCTCTTGGTCAATCTTTCCTCACTCATTCTCTCCAAGTGACAAAATCATTTCAAAACACCCTCTTCTGCTCTCTCAACCACACTCATTTTATTTCCACACATCTCTCTTACCCTTACATTACTTACTCGATCAAACCACCTCACACCCCATATTGTCCTCAAACATCTCATTTCCAGCACATCCACCCTCCTGCGCATAACTCTATCCATAGCCCACACCTCGCAACCATACAACATTGTTGGAACCACTATTCTTTCAAACATACCCATTTTTGCTTTCCGAGATAATGCTCTTGACTTCCAAACATTCTTCAAGGCTCCCAGAATTTTTGCCCCCTCCCCCACTCTATGATCCACTTCTGCTTCCATGGTTCCATCTGCTGCCAGATCCACTCCCAGATATCTAAAACACTTTACTTCCTCCAGTTTTTCTCCATTCAAACTCACCTCCCAATTGACTTGACCCTCAACCCTACTGTACCTAATAACCTTGCTCTTATTCACATTTACTCTCAACTTTCTTCTTTCACACACTTTACCAAACTCAGTCACCAGCTTCTGCAGTTTCTCACATGAATCATCCACCAGCGCTGTATCATCAGCGAACAACAACTGACTCACTTCCCAAGCTCTCTCATCCCCAACAGACTTCATACTTGCCCCTGTTTCCAAAACTCTTGCATTCACCTCCCTAACAACCCCATCCATAAACAAATTAAACAACCATGGAGACATCACACACCCCTGCCGCAAACCTACATTCACTGAGAACCAATCACTTTCCTCTCTTCCTACACGCACACATGCCTTACATCCTCGATAAAAACTTTTCACTGCTTGTAACAACCTTCCTCTTCTGAGCTACGAACACCATAAATCAATTCTGTATTACAAACACTGATTGTACATATCACAAGACTCCCTCATAAGCAATATGCAATTTTTGTTGAGAGGACAATGAACACCTCTTCATGAATAGTGTTACTCACCTCTGACATAAAAACAAAATCACCACCGTCGTTGAACCATGGTCTCTCACTGGATGTGGTTGGTCTCATGAATGTTGTGGGATTTCCATAGATGGGTATCATAGAGCAGGAAAGTAAGAAAATATAGAAGAGTAACAATTGTATGAGGCAATTAACAGGGGCAGGAGTAAGTGGCTTGAAGCCCTGTACTTTTGTATTATCAGTTCTTAAAAATAGGAACAGAAGATAGAACCAAGCAAGGATTCGCCCTTGAAGGTTCAGGCTGAGGTGTCTGAATGTGCATGCAAGTGGCCCAGACAAAGAGAGTGGAGAGATAGGTACCCTGTATGATTACAGAAACTGATATTCTGGCTCTAAATGAAACAGTGTTCGAGGGGAAGGAGGTTGAAGGGTTCAGAAATCTTCAGGGGATAAAAGTCCTGGCTTAATTAAAGGAAAGTATCGAGAGAAGGGGTGTTACTTATATCTATTTGTATTATATGTACTTTAGTCTGTAGAAATGGGTGAAATTGGTGAGCTGCTGGAGAACCTTCATATCTTTAGTCACTTTTTGTGCTGAGGAATTAGGTCATACGAGGGAGTGGATGAGTTTTATAACTCTGCTACCCATTTACATTTATAATGAATTATGCTTTCAGACGCTGCATATACTAGCTTGATGAACTTGGTGTGGTGGTTAGGGTTCACACCTCTCCAAGGTCATGTGCTGAAGGCTCTCATCATTATTTTGGTTGTCAATTTCATCCTTATCACAGTCTCCTGGCACGTGTATGCTCAACGGATATCTCATACACTATCATTCAGTAAGTTCATTTCTTTTTAATGGAGTTTTTTAGGGTACAGCAACACTTTTTTTTATGTGTTACATCACTGTCCATTAGAATTAGGGGACCCATATTCATCATTGGTATTAGTTCATTGGCCAGAGGTTATGGTAAATAAATGATACAGTATGTATTTTTTTTAAAGTGGTTTTAAACATAATATTTGAGTGTATTCCATTGTATAGAAACTGTATCGTTCACAATGATAGATAGGTTAGAACCACAAATGCAGTGAGTAAAAGTAGTTCTGACTGAAAAAAAAATTGTACTGTGAAAGTATGTGAGCTAGAGAGACAGAAAATTGCCATGCCAGAGTAATCCTATGCCATACATCAGATACTGATAGAACCTTAAGAATTAACCAGATTAATATGTAAACAACTCATGAAGTGAACCTAGTCAATCATAGGTCATCGTTTTGCTTTAATGTATTGACTTATGAGTCTAAAATGCCGTTAAAGGTCAGTTAGAGAGAAACAAAAGTTGGTAGGAGATATATCTGTCTTTCTAGGCCTCACTTGCTCTTGAGGTAAGGTTACAGATCCATTTCTAATAATAGGGGATTCTCATTATGAAGAAATGAACTAGGAGCAATTTGATTTACTTGCAAGAGGAGAAACTTGGAGATCAAGATTCTTAGAAAGTGTTTAAGGAATCCTTCCTGTATCAGCACTGGAGTTGGAGGAAATGTTGCTCTGTCAGTCATGTTCTCATTTTCACATACAGTGGCCTGGAAATGTGAAATACTGTATCAATTCCCTTCCATCCTACTCGCATGCATGCCTTACTTTCATGCTGAAAACTTTTCCATTTCCTACAGTTGAAGCACCTTCCACATGGCATCTCTGTCAACTCTGTCATAACCTAACCTAAAACCTAACCTGACCTGACCTGACCTGACCTGACCTAACCTAACCTAACCTAACCTAACCTAACCTAACCTAACCTAACCTAACCTAACCTAACCTAACCTAACCTTTTTATAATCCATAAATGCCACATACAGATTCCTGTCGTTCTCTGGATGTTTCTCACACAAATTCTTCAAACAAACACCTAGTCCACAGATCCTCCCCCACACCTTAAGCTACAATGCTTCTCCCAAATACAGTAAGATGTTTGCTGAAGTTGTATAATCTTTACCCAAAAATCCATGCTTGATAAGCTCCCATGATTTTTTACATAGACTAAGGTAGAGGTTGACAGATTAGCAGTGCCCCCATAAGATTCACTCTTGAGCTTTTCAAGGTGCCTCTTGATACCATGTAGTTTTGTTACCAACACCACAATATTCATTTAGGCATGATAATACACTTATCTAATTTATTTGATATTTCCACCTTCAGCAACATAGTTTGCAGTATATGCTTACGTTTGCATGCTACACGTAGCACTATCACTTGTACTCTTTGTAGCAGACATTTTAAAGGTCGAATTTATGAGAAGGCAAAAGTAAAATGATAAAAGCATGGTCCTTGATAACCATGTAATCAATCAGCAGCTGTAACTTATGCCTTATCATTTATCAGCTGTTCATGTCAGAAGTAATATTTGAACTACTGAATGTTTTCAAGTATAGTAATAACCTTAGAAATCTCTGTATTAGGGATGAATTTGATGATGGAAATAGTTCACATCTTATGTGTTTATTCAGGTGTACCACCATATAAAGGAAGATTTGAGATGGCTCAACATTTTATGAGAAATCTTCTCTGTTACATCATATTTATAGCATTCAAGAATGACCATGATATTCAAGGTAGCAGTTTAACTAGGGGTCTGAAAAATTTAAGAAGTGATTTACACACCATTCATGATTTTTGATATACAGTACATACAAACATATATCTTGAAAGAAAGAAGTTGCACATCTGAGGTACTTTCATGTACATTTTTGTCTTATTAGATTTGCTTTTATACAGTTAGAGATAAAGATTTATTTGTGACATGGGTATGGTTTTCATATATTGCTGGGTATGTTTATATTCTTATTCTGAAGCTGTTTAAGCATCAGTAAACTGTTTCCAGCATCAGAGGATAAGCCCATTCCAAGGCAACTATGTACAAACGCAGTTTGTAATATTATTACTATAAAGAGATTTTAAAACATTTTTGTAATATTTAGCTATACCTATTTTATTTTTACAATGCTATGTAAGTACTGAATTACTGTAACACGATCTTAGTAACATACAGGTGAAGAAATTTCAGCATCATGAATGTCACAAATGTTTATGATGATATTTTATGAAAACAGTGTATGTTGATTTCTAATTTGTTATGTTTGAATTGAAATAATAAGCAAACTTAAGAGTAAGCATGGTGCAATTATCCCAGGAGATAGGTCTGTCCACTTCTGTATGATGATACTGAACCTCCTAAGCACATTGGCAGTGTTTACAGGTAAAGAATATAGATGTTCCAGTCAGTCATGCAAGGCAGTGGTAATGTACAGCACCTTTTGACTGCTCTTTTACTTGCCTTTTTTGTTGTTGTTTTGCTTTTTGCAGTATGAAGTAATTTTTAACCATAGTAAATTGGATTTCTTGTGTGCCAGTGTGACAGACTAAATGAATGTTTAATGCTAAATAACATTTCATTGTGCTTTTTGCATGCTGTTCAATCTGAAAATCCAGATTAATAATGGTCAAGAGTGTGTGCTCATGTGTTGAAAATTTAATTGCAGCCATTAGAACCCAAGTGAAATGGATGTTTTGGTTGCTGCCCTTTCTTTTCAACCAGTTATTGCTAATTAATGTTCTTAATGTTTTTCTCCTATTGGCAGCAGGGTAGGTAACTAGGTGAGAAGATATAGCTTACTCAAGGGTCTTTCCTATAGTAGAGTGACCAGTTTTATGAACACATTATAGATGATTCTTACCAGCTTATTGGGTTGAACCTAAATCATTTGATTTAGTGTATACAGCACTGCTGAGTTTGGAAAAGTGTGTGAAAGGAGAAAGTTTAGATTGAATATGAATAAGAGCAAGGATATTAGGTTCAGTTGGGTTGAGGGACAAGTTAATTGGGAAGTAAGTTTGAATGGAGAAAAAATGGTGGAAGGAAAGTGTTTTAGATGTCTGGGAGTGAACTTGGCAGCAAATGGAACCATGGAAGTGGAAGTGAGTCATAGAGTGGGGGAAAGGGTGAAGGTTCTCGGAGCGATGAATTTGTGGAAAGAGAAAACATTATCTCTGAAAGCAAACATTGGTATGTTTGAAGGAAAAGTATTTCCAACAATATTATATGGTTGCAAGCCATGGGCTATAGATAGGGTTTTATGGAGGAGAGTGGGTCTGTTGGAAGTGAAATGTTTCGGGACATTATATGGTATGAGGTGATTTGATTGAGTAAGGGAAGGTAAGAAAGAAGTGTGGTAATAAAAAGTGTGGTTGAGAGAGCAGAAGAGGGTGTGTTGAAATTATTTGGACATATAGAGAGAATGAGTGAGGAAAGGTTGATAAAGAGGATATATGTGTTTGAGGTTAAGAGAACAAGGAGAGGCAGGAGACCAAACTGGAGGTGGAAGGATGGAGTGAAAAAGATTTTGAGCGATTGGGGCCTGAATATGCAGGAGGATGAGAGGCATGCAAGGAATAGAGTGAATTGGAATGATGTGATATGTTAGGGTCAATATGCTGCCGATGGACTGAACCAGGGCATGTGAAATGTCTGAGGTGAACCATGGAAAGGTTTGTAGGGCCTGGATGTGGATAGGGAGTTGTGGTTTTGGTGCATTACACATGACAGCTGGAGACTGAGTGTGAACGAATGTTGGCTTTTTTGTCTATTTTCCTGGGGCTACCTCGCACATGCAGGGTGTGGCAGTGCTGTTTCCTGTCGGGTGGGATGGTGCTGGGAATGGATGAAGGCAAGCGAGTATGAATATTTACATGTGTATACGCGTATATGTATGTGTATGGGCATGCATGTATATATGTATGTATATGAGTGGATGGGTCTTTCCTCATTGTTTCCTGGCACTACTTCGCTGACGCGGGAAACATCGATTAAATATTGAAAAAAAATGCATGTATGTATACATATGTGTATATGAGTGGATGGGTCTTTTTTCATTTTTCTGGTGCTACTTCGCTAATGTGGAAAACTGCTATCATGTGTAATGAATATGGAAGGAGAGATAAGGGCAAAGAGTCATTGGGTCCCTTAACAGAATAAGAAGTAGAGGTTTAAGTATGGAAGAGAGGAATGGATAAATGGCAGCATAGTTCTCTTAGCCTTAACTTATGCCGGGAAACATGGACATGAAATGAGTTACAGAGGTCAAGAATCCAGGCTGTGGAAATGAGCTGTTTGAAAGGAGCATGTAGTATAACTAGATGGAATGAGGAAGGAAATGAGGGGTGTATGAGGGATTTTTTAATGACTGCAAAGGTAATGAATTTTGGAGTGAAAGAGTTTAGGCATGTGGAAAGAATACAAGATGAGATAGTATGATAAAAGGGGATTATGTGATAGAAAGATCACCTTTGACAGTGGGGGATTAGGATAGTATGATAAAAGGGGATTGTGCAAGAGAAAGATCACCTTTGACAATGGGGGATTAGACAGAAAGAGTGCAGGAGGGAGAGAAATTATAGAAGAATGTGTGGAATGGTGTATGCAAGGGAGGCCTGTAAAGGACAGGGATAAGTGGAGACTTTTTCATGGCCACCCACCTGATAGGAGTTCCTCGAGGGAATGAACATCGGGCTATAGATTGATACACGGAAGTATTCCTGAGAGAACCAACTGTTGTTTCGTTGCTATGTCTTCATGAAGAATGCATTTAAATGGCACATCAGGTGACTGAACATGAATGATATGCAGTGTTTATAATGTATTGATTCTTTTATTAGTAATAATTACTGTATTAGGGTTTTAGGCACTTAATAGCATTTAGTTAGCTCAGATTACATGTGACCAACATGACCAGGGTGTTAGCTTTTATTTATCCCTTGTGTAATGATAGACTTTTTGTCTGAGTTAATTTTCATATTTTCAGATAGTCTCCGCATTGTGGAGGACATATTGAAGAAAAACACCAACTTCAAAATTCCCAAAGAACATAGCTCAAGGCTTTAACAGCCATAATCACTGGTAAGTTATCATGATGTTCATCTTTGGCCTTTTAAGTGGCTGCTAGGCCATACTTTCTAATCTCTCAGGCACTACAGTTAAGTTTCTCTAGGGAGGTGTTCTCTCCCCAACTCTCTGTAGTCTCTTCTTATATGACAACCCTCTGCCCTCTACAAATTGCAATGTAAACGTTCTTACACTTTCCTACAGCCTCACAATTGCATCACGCCACCCAGCACTCACAAGTGACAGTACACTTTCAGCATTACATCCCACAAGCAGATCTCTGGCTTGCTCAAAATAGAATGTGTGCAATCCGTAGAAATCCAGTCACCCTATGACAACCTGCAACCCCACATTGGTTTGAAGCAGGCTGATTGTTTAAGTAATAACTTTATGGTAGTAAGGACATCAGTGTAAGACAGGTGTGATAATACGGGCAGTCTGCATTGGAATGCTGGTCAAGGTATGCCAACATGATTCAGATATAGAGGATGAATGAAGAAAGACTTTTGGAGAGGAGAATGAAGAGATGGCAAGGATGGAGGCCTGAACATTAAGGAGGGTGAAAGGCATTAATGAAATCAAATGAGTAAGATTGATGTGGCATATGGGAGCAAGAGCTGAAATATACCAGAAAAACACAGCGTGTGTCATCCATATTACCTGATTTGTGTTTGTACGATCTAGTATAATAATGTGTGAATGAAGATAAAAAGATTCTTCGCTATAGAAAAAAAATAATTTCAACCTATTGCTCTCACCAGATTGGTCTTCTAAACATGAAAATACATCTTAAATGCTGAAATAGTAATGTAATATAAAAACTTACCAGGAAATAAAAGAACGTCATATGAGAATAGGTAAACAACCAAGAAACAAGTGATATGGTCCTTAACTTACCCAGGGAAAAATAGGCTTGTGGTTGGAGTAAGTTGATAAAGAAGCATATACCTTGCAAACACACACCCATCTCCCCAGGCTAATTTTTTTTTAGGTGATTGTTAATTCAATCATCAAGTAAGAAACTTCTGAAGAGAGCTGTGTAGAAAAATATGGGAAGGATATAATATGATTTTATTTGTTAAAACAAACATTTTTTTTTAGATGAACACTGCTACTAACAATAGGCAGGAGGTACACCTTCCATCTGTTTCATCTATTTTCTCATCATTTTATCTGATTATGGAGGTGATTATCAATTCATGCATTCGGTAAGAACCTAGTGAAGAGAAAAGTGTTCAGATGGTACATGAAAAATACAGTTGACTGTGTTTTATTGATGTTGTGTTGGGTGTTTTGAATCATTGGGGTTTGAGAGTTAGATAAGAATTCTATATCCGTTATTTGACGGAACCCCCAAAACAGCCAAAATATACCAGAATAACAACAGTATTCCTGATTTGTGTTCAAATGAGCTAATGGATTATTTGGCAT
This sequence comes from Panulirus ornatus, assembly GCF_036320965.1. Lineage (NCBI taxonomy): Eukaryota > Metazoa > Arthropoda > Malacostraca > Decapoda > Palinuridae > Panulirus > Panulirus ornatus. The sequence continues at coordinate 6,235,854 of NC_092274.1, forward strand.
CTTGAATGATTTTTGAGGGTAATTTTTATATTTGGCTTTAGATTACCTAGTTTCTCTCTCTCTCTACACACATTGAAGATAATGCTCTTGAATTCGTCCTTGCTGTTAATTAACTTCTCTTCATTCAATCTTTGCCCTATTTTTAGGATTATATTATTTTTGTCAGCATTTACATTCTTTATTTTGCCTTTCCTAGTTTTTCCTTGTTGATTGGTATCTTGTTTCATTTTTCATTTTCTTATATTCTTTGATTGTTTTTTTTCTTTTGGAGTCTTTTATGCACAGGTTTTCTTTAAGTTGATGTTAGGCCTCCAACTGTTTTTCTTTATTTCAAATAGAATATTGCTGTATTGATATAACTGATTTTAGCATATTAATCCCATTTAGCTTTTTTTTGTCATAATGGGAGTTCGGGTTTGTGAAGAAACAAGTAAAACTTAATTACAAAGCTTGCCACTAACATTAAACTGCATGAAGGGTGAAGCCTAAATAAGCAGGACTGAACCATAGACTGAGAGCATATAACTCACTGATACTTTCTGTATAGGGAGCTTGGTTATTGTTGATATATTGTTTTGTTGTTTCTTAAAGGTATTTTATCTCTTTTCAATTTAGCTGTTTGACTCAGGAGCTCTTGTCAGACTTGAAAGATGGACATCATTAAGAAATTTTTTGATAAAAAGAAAGCAGATGCCAAGTTCAAAGTTGCTGGTCAGGGACGCAGGTAATACTTGTACCATTTTGGTTTTTGCATTTTAGTAATTCTATGATCATCTTATCTGTTAGAATGTATGTAAGTAATGTTCATAGGCTATTAGTACCTGATGCACACTGTGAAAATGGGAATTTAGTAAAGATGATATAGTCAGACTAATCTGTGTCCAGAGTATCATGTATAACCAATAATTTTCATTAGTATTATCCACTTATAATGTTTGAAGCTTGAAATTAAGATTTATTACCTGTATTAACTTAGAGATAATGTTCAATATTTTTAGATAGTTAATTTTTATTCAACCACAGCTAGCTTTCTACTAATACCAGTAGTTTCATATCTCCCCAGCCTTTGTAATTTTTTCTGTGCCCATTTTTGTATTCCCTTAAAAGCTTTTATCCACATTGGTTAGCTGTTTGCCTTAGACTCGGGTGTCACCTGCATATGTTAAGACAAGATGTGACTTTTCATTACTTTTGTCTTTCATTTTCTATGGTACTTTAGTTGCCTTTTCATCATTATTCCTGAGTGCTACTACACCCATTTCCTAAACACTGTCCAATTAGGGAATAAAAATGAGATGCTAAGAATGACAAGAAAGTATGTATAAACCTTTTTTGAAATGAAAGAAGCTTAAAAGTGAATTAACCTTTCCACTGCTCCGTCCATCATATGTTGCTTCATTAGGTCCTGCCATCATTTAGAATCTAGCTGACATTTGAGTCCTGATTTACCTGTGGAATTAGAGAGGAGATAGTGATGATAGATATCAGTATTGTGTAGAATTCAGATTTTTTTCCTTTTTTCTTAGCTTAACTGGTGGTGGTAGTCATCGACAGCTTCCTTCTCACTCGTTCCAAGGTGTCTCCCAGCCTCGGCACATTCCCACTCATGATGCACAGCGAGCAGGGGCTGCAGCTTTGGCAAGAATGGAACAGAACTCAAAGAAGACAGATGTTAATTGGTAAGCTTCTGGGTAATTGTAGTCATTTCCAGTGGCAAAGAGTTATGTATTGAGTGTTTGGTAATGATTTCTGAATTTGAAGGACTTATTGTGAAGCAATTTGTGGTAAGTGGTAGCTCTTTTATCTAATGGATGAAATGTTCATATTTGTGTTTAAGTGAATTTTGAAGATCTGTTCATATTTGCGTTTAAGTAAATGTTAAAGGTCTGTGAGATATGTTCTAAGCGTTTGCAGAGCAGTTTTGCTTGTTGATATGGATATCTTCAGATGGAGCTTAAGGATGTGCTAGTAGAGTGAGAATTGCTTCAGTGTCTGTCTTGAAATGAGCAAAGTAGCAATAACAAAGGTGGAAAAGATAGAAAAAATTAAACCAGGAGGAAGTGCCTAAGATTATTAAATAGATGGCAACTATTTTTATTGCATGTAACTCTAGGGGCAGATTTGAACACCAGAAATGATAAAGCTGGTCAATTTTGTGCTATTTACCTTAATTTTATATTTATTTTTATTTTTCATATACCTTTTCCTTTTAGGTCACTTCAAGCCATTAAGGCTCAGGCACGACGTGAACTGGAAGCTGAGCAGAAAGCTTTGGAACAGATGAAAATTAGTAAGGAAAGTCATCCACCAGGACCCAAAGAAGTTACCTTAAACAGTGCTCCTGTGCTGGCCGTACAGGGTGTCTACTTTTTTTGTCCCCTTCTTGGTAAGTCACTTGTTTGTAATTTTTATTCATATTGATGGAATTTATTAAAAAAGGGGGTGACTGTATTATTGACTGGTTGGTAAGGTTATTTAATGTATGTATGACTCATGGTGAGGTGCCTGAGGATTGGCGGAATGCGTGCATAGTGCCACTGTACAAAGGCAAAGGGGATAAGAGTGAGTGCTCAAATTACAGAGGTATAAGTTTGTTGAGTATTCCTGGTAAATTATATTGGAGGGTATTGATTGAGAGGGTGAAGGCATGTACAGAGCATCAGATTGGGGAAGAGCAGTGTGGTTTCAGAAGTGGTAGAGGATGTGTGGATCAGGTGTTTGCTTTGAAGAATGTATGTGAGAAATACTTAGAAAAGCAAATGGATTTGTATGTAGCATTTATGGATCTGGAGAAAGCATATGATAGAGTTGATAGAGATGCTCTGTGGAAGGTATTAAGAATATATGGTGTGGGAGGCAAGTTGTTAGAAGCAGTGAAATGTTTTTATCGAGGATGTAAGGCATGTGTACGTGTAGGAAGAGAGGAAAGTGATTGGTTCTCAGTGAATGTAGGTTTGCGGCAGGGGTGTGTGATGTCTCCATGGTTGTTTAATTTGTTTATGGATGGGGTTGTTAGGGAGGTGAATGCAAGAGTTTTGGAAAGAGGGGCAAGTATGAAGTCTGTTGGGGATGAGAGAGCTTGGGAAGTGAGTCAGTTGTTGTTTGCTGATGATACAGCACTGGTGGCTGATTCATGTGAGAAACTGCAGAAGCTGGTGACTGAGTTTGGTAAAGTGTGTGAAAGAAGAAAGTTAAGAGTAAATGTGAATAAGAGCAAGGTTATTAGGTACAGTAGGGTTGAGGGTCAAGTCAATTGGGAGGTAAGTTTGAATGGAGAAAAACTGGAGGAAGTAAAGTGTTTTAGATATCTGGGAGTGGATCTGGCAGCAGATGGAACCATGGAAGCGGAAGTGGATCATAGGGTGGGGGAGGGGGCGAAAATTCTGGGAGCCTTGAAGAATGTTTGGAAGTCGAGAACATTATCTCGGAAAGCAAAAATGGGTATGTTTGAAGGAATAGTGGTTCCAACAATGTTGTATGGTTGCGAGGCGTGGGCTATGGATAGAGTTGTGCGCAGGAGGATGGATGTGCTGGAAATGAGATGTTTGAGGACAATGTGTGGAGTGAGGTGGTTTGATCGAGTAAGTAACGTAAGGGTAAGAGAGATGTGTGGAAATAAAAAGAGCGTGGTTGAGAGAGCAGAAGAGGGTGTTTTGAAATGGTTTGGGCACATGGAGAGAATGAGTGAGGAAAGATTGACCAAGAGGATATATGTGTTGGAGGTGGAGGGAACGAGGAGAAGTGGGAGACCAAATTGGAGGTGGAAAGATGGAGTGAAAAAGATTTTGTGTGATTGGGGCCTGAACATGCAGGAGGGTGAAAGGAGGGCAAGGAATAGAGTGAATTGGATCGATGTGGTATACCGGGGTTGACGTGCTGTCAGTGGATTGAATCAGGGCATGTGAAGCGTCTGGGGTAAACCATGGAAAGCTGTGTAGGTATGTATATTTGCGTGTGTGGACGTATGTATATACATGTGTATGGGGGTGAGTTGGGCCATTTCTTTTGTCTGTTTCCTTGCGCTACCTCGCAAACGTGGGAGACAGCGACAAAGCAAGGAAAAAAAAAAATGATGATATAGGTTTTTAAGGATTTTTATCTTGACCTTGATTTTATTTGGTGACCAGAGAGAATTAATAGATGTGTGTGGAGATATCTAGTGTACTTCCTTATGTCTATTTAATGAGTGATATTCTTTTTTGTAAGTTTTACATCACTGATTAGGCTGCCATGGCCAACTAGTTATAGGACTGGCTTTGGATTTTATGGTGTGGGATTTGAATCGTTAATCGTTATTAAAGTTTTTTGGGTAATGAATTTTACCACATTTACCATTCTCTGTCCAAATATGTAGATACCAGTTATTATGATATGCATTTGTGCCGAGAGGTATTGGAATTTCAAACTCAAGAGCTTTCTGGTTCATTAAATATCAGCTGATAAAGCTGTAAAGTATGCAGTATTACATAGTTATAGAAAGATGCCTGTTGCAGGAATGAAACTGTGTTATATGAATGAAGTTTATGTCAGACAATTCTATCCTTATTCTGTTTTCGTAGGGTCTAAGGTTGTCGGACTAAAGCTTCTTTTTGGAACTTTTATTCTAACTAATGCCAATCCATTCTATTTAGCTTTAGTAGGGCTGATGGGTCTTCAATGTAAAGAATCACTTTGGGACTTTTATTGTCTGATGCCAGACTATTTTATTCAGCTTTAGTAAGGCTCAAGGGTCATCAGTCTAAGGATTCACTTTGGAACTTTTGTTCTAGTTCTTGTTAGGTAGTTCTGTTCAGTTTTTGTGGGACCTTAGGGTTGTCAAACTGAAGCTTCCTTTTTATTTCTTTTTTTAGCTAAATCTATATAATTCTCGATTGCATTTGCTGGGCCCATGGTTCTTCAAACCAGAGCTTGACTTTTGGAGTTTTATTCTAGCCGAAGCCAGACTATTTTATTCAGCTTTATCAGGGCCCAAGGGGCATCAAACTAAAGATTCACTCTGGAACTTTTATGGTTATTAATGCCATATGATTATATTCATTTTTGCAGGACCTATAGGTTTTCAAACTTTAATTTCTCTTTGGTACTTTTATTCTTGCTGATGCCAGACAGTTTTATTCTGCTTTTGTGGGATCCAAGGGTCATCAAACTAAAGATCCACTTTGCGACTTTCAATTTAGTTCACACCTGATGATTCTGTTCAGCTTTCCTGGACTGAAAGGTCATCAAACTAATGCCTTTGTTTTCTCTCTTTTTTACTTTTATTTTGATTAATGCCAGATGACTGCGTTCAGTAGTTGCCTGGCCTGAGGGTCGTCAGACTAAAGTTTCTTTCTGGGTCCTTTTACATTTGTTAACACCAGACACTTCTGTTTAGTCTTTGTAGGGCTCAAGGGTTGTGAAACTAAAGCTTCCTTTTGGGACTGTTCTTTTAGTAATGACATAATTTTTATTCAGTTTTTGCTGGGCCCATTGGTCTTCAAACTAACATTGGTCTTCAAACTAAAGCTTAACTTTGGGACTTTTATTCTTGCTAACTCCTGATGATTTTATTCAGCATTCATGTGGCTCAAGGGTCGTCAAACTAAAGATTTGCTTTGGAACTTTTCTTATGGCTGATGCTATACAAAATTATTCAGCTTTTGTGAGGCCCAAGGGTCGTCAAACTAAAGATTCCCTTTGGGACTTTTATTTGAGTTCACGCCAGATGATTCTTTTCAGTTTTCCTAGGGCCCATGGGTCATCAGACTAAAGCCTCTTTTTGCGACTTTTATTTTAGCCAATGCCAGATGATTTTATTTAGCTTTTGCAGGGGCAACATGATGAAACTAAAGCTTCCCTTTGGGATTGTTCTTTTAGCTGATGCCAGATTATTTTTTTTATAGGTTTTGCCTGGCTCATGGGTCGTCAGGCTAAAGCTTGACTTTAGAATTTTTATTCTAGCTGAACGCAAACTATTTTATTTAACTTTTGTGGGTCCTAAGGGTCATCAAAGTAAAGGTTAACTTTGGGATTTGTATTGTAGTTCACACTACATGATTCTATTTAGTTTTTGCATAGCCCAAGCATCTTTATATCAAAGCATCCTTTTTAGGACTTATTTTGGCTAACACCTGATGATTCTTTTACATTTTGCAGGGCCCATGGGTCATCATACTAAAGTTTCAGGTGGGGACTATAATTTTTGCTAACTCCAGCCGATTTGATTCAGCTTAAGCCAGGCTCTTGGGCCATCAAACTGAAGCTTGACTTTAGGATTTGTGTCCTAGCTGATGCCAAACTTTTTTTCCCCTTTTTCTTGGACCCAAGGGTTATCAAACTAAAGATTTACTTTAAGACTTTTATTCTAGGTCGTGCCAGGTGATTATATTCTGTTTTTGCAGGGTCCAAAGGTTGTCAAACCAAAGCTTCTTTTTAGGACTTTTAACTGCTACCAATCAGTTCTGTTCTGCTTTAGTAGGGCCGACAAGTTGTCAAACTAAAGTTACACATAGGTACTTTAATTCTTGCTAACATTGGATAGTTTTATTCAGCTTTTGTTGGGCTCAAGGGTCATCAGAGTAAATCTTCACTATCGGACTTTTATTCTAAATATTGCCATACAAATTTATTCAGAGTTTGCAGGGCTTAAGGATTATCAAACTGAAGATTCATTTTGGAACTTTTATTCTAGTTCATGCCAGACAATTCTGTTCAGTTTTTGTGGGGCCCAAGGGTCACCATTTTATTCATCTTTTGCTCGGGCAATGGGTCATGAAACTAAAGCTTCCATTTGGAACTGTTACTTTAGCTAATGCCAGATGATTTTATTCAGCTTTTGCCAAGCCCTTGTGTCTTCAAAGTAAAGCTTGACTTTGTGACTTTCATTCTAGCTGTTGCTGGACTATTTTTTTCATCTTTTTGTAGGGCCCAATGGTCATCAAACTAAATATTCCATTTAGGATTTTTATTATAGTTCATGCCAGATGATTCTGTACAATTTTTGCAGGTTCTAAGGTTTGTCAGACCAAAGCTTCTTTTGCGACTTTTATTTTAGCTAACAACAGTCGACTCTATTCAGCTTTAGTAGGGCTCAAGGGCTGTTAACTTAAACTTCACTTGGGGACTTTTATTCTTGCTAATGCAAGACAATTTTTTTCAGCTTTTATATGGCTCAAGAGTAATCAAACTAAATATATATTCTGGGTTTTTTATTGTAAAACTAAAGATTCTTTTTAGGACTTTTATTCTAATTTGTATCAAACAATTCCGGTTGGATTTTGCGGGGTTTGAGAGCTTTCAAACTAAAGCTTCTTTTTGAGACTTATTTTAACCAACGCCAATCGATTCTATTAGCTTTAGTAGGGCTCATGGGTCATCAAATTAAAGTTTTACGATATAAAACTAAAGTTTTCCTTTGGGACGGTTACTTTAGCTTATGCCACACAATTTTATTCAGCTTTTGCTGGGCCTATGGGTCTTCAAACTAAAGCTTGACTTTGGGACTTTTATTATAGCTGATGCCACACTATTTTTTTCAACTTTTGTGAGTCCTAAGCGTTATGAAAGTAAAGAATGTCTTTGGGACTTTCGTTCTAGTTAACACCAGATGATTTCATTCACAGCTTGTGGGGCATAATTGCCTTCAAACTAAAGCTTGCAATTGGGACTTTTGTTTTAGCTAATACCATACAATTTTGTTAAGCGCTTGCAGATCCCCGGGTCATCAACTTAAGCTTCACTTATGGACTTACGACAATGTGTAGCAATCGCCAATAAAACCTCTCCATTACAGTTTTACCTGTCTGGTCTATATATTTACATGCCATGCTTTTGATGGCATAAACACTCCCTATTGTTGCATAATTTAGCCTACTTTTTATTAGGGTCTTACTGATGGTATTATTGTACTGGAAAGCAACATTACAAGCACTGTATTTTAGAACATGTCTTTGATTAGCTAAATTGGGAGGATAGGGCAACACTAAACATTTACTTATCCTTATTTGACACATTTTTGTTACAAGAAGCAAAAGATGTCTCCCTAGCTTTCCAATAAGTGTTCTTCACAAACCAGTTGGGATAATCTAACTGTCATGAAAATGATCACCCCCACAGAACTTTACTTTGTCCATGGAGTTTTAGAGCCCATCCTATCATTAACCAAATCATTATGAGAGAATTGACAAAGCACTAAAACTAAAAAAAGCTTTTCAAGACACACCCAGCTACCCAGGTCAGTCCCCGCCACTTGATCCCCCTTAATCACTCTCCCTCACAATGGTTGCGGCCAGACAAAGCAGACAGTGCTTGGTCTATAAAGATTGGTGTTGGATGGCAGGAATTAAGTGTGATGTTGGGATTAAAATAACTTTGTTAAGTACTGGCTCTTGATGAGGTAGGTTGTCTCCACGAAACATGTTGTGCTCCATCCATAGAAAAATTACATTTAAATAAAATTGTATGAACATACAGGAGGTTGAGAGGTGCAGTGTGGTATACCGGGGTCAACGTGCTGTCAATGGACTGAACCAGGGTATGTGAAATGTCTGAGGTAAACCATGGAAAGGTCTGTGGAGGCTGGATGTGGGTATGGAGCTGTGGTTTTGGTGCATTATACATGACAGCTAGAGACTGAGTTTGAACAAATGTGGCCTTTCTTGTCTGTTTCCCTGATGTTACCTTGCTGAAGCAGGGGGTAGTGATGCTGTTTCATGTGGGACGGGGTAGTCCTAGGAATGGATGAAGGCAAGCAAGTATGAATATGTACATGTGTATTTATGTATATGTATGTATTTGTACATGTATGGGTGTTTATGTATATATCTATGTGTGTACATGAGTGGATGGACCATTCTTCGTGTTTCCTTGCACTACCTTGCTGACACAAGAAACAGCGATCAAGTATAATATGAAATTGAAAATGGGAGGAGGGGATTTTCAGCCCCCTTCTCCCTCTCCTTTTAGTTGCCTTCTACAACACGCAGGGAACACGCGGAAAATATTCTTTCTATGGGAGTGGACTTAGCAACATATTGATCCATGGAAGTGAGTCATAGGGTTGGGGGAGGGGCAAAGGTTCTGGAAGTGATGAAGAATATGTGGAAGGAGAGAATGTTATCTTGGAGAGCAAAAATGGATATGTTTGAAGGAGGAAGGTGGATGTGTTTGAAATGAAATGTTTGAGGATAATATGTGGTGTGAGGTGGTTTGATCGAGTAAGTAATGGAAGGGTGAGAGATGTGTGGAAATAAAAAGAGTGTGGTTGAGAGAACAGAAGAGGGTGTGTTGAAATGGTTTGGACATGTGGAGAGGATGAGAGGAAAGATTGACAAAGAGGATATATGTGTCCGAGGTGTAGGGAACAAGGAGAAGCAGGAAACCAAATTGGATGTGCAGAGATGAAGTGAAAAAGATTTTGAGCGATCGGGGCCTGAACATACAGGAGGTTGAGAGGTGTACAAGGAATAGAGTGAATTGGAACGATGTGGTATACTGGGGTCGATGTACTGTCAGTGGACTGAACCAATTGGGTTCCCATCATTATCGTAAGCTAATCTTAGCCTTTCAGAGATTTGCTTCTCCTGCCAGCTTGCTGCATAAACTTCATGACGTTTCTCGGATTGCTAGCAGCTTCTCCATGATATAATGCATTTTAAGATATAGTATATGCTCATTCATTCTCTCTGTCCCTTTTAAGAGTATCCTTTAGGTACTGAAAATCATATATTCTTCAACCGACACCATTCATCATTATTTCACACTCTTACACTCCTTTCTCGAATAAGATATGCTCAGAACTTAACAAAAGTAATAGCAAGAGTTACCTAAGAGTATGTACAAGGTTGAAGTCATTTTGCAGTTGAGATGGGAAAAGATAGATAAGTGTGAGTAACTCTGTACACACCAGTCCTTTGATGATTACTGTGGTCATTGATATAGACGTTTTTCAAGTTCCTTCCTTTCCACAGGACCTGAGGTTGCAACGTACGATGAAATTAAGAAACAAATAAAAGAATTCTTATATTCTCAAGTGGAAGAGGATCGGGGCATCTCTTCCTGCCTCATTATCCACACTTGTAACAAAAACAAAGACAAGGTTTGCATTTCTTTGTTTTTACCGAGATTTTACAGGCTAAGAAATAAATGTATATCAAGGCACACTCAACGTACTTATACCTTTGTGATTCAGACAATGACTTTGTATCCCTCCCATATGTTTTCTTCTTTCTTCACCTTTGTGATTCAGACAATGACTTTGTATCCCTCCCATATGTTTTCTTCTTTCCTCACACTATTAACCTCCATCCTAAACATTTTCCTTTTTCTCCCAAAATTTTGCTTATACTCCCTCATTCCAACTTTCCTTTGCTCTCTTTTTCAGCTCCTGCACTTTCCTCTTAACGTCCTGCCTTTTTCTCTTGTATGTCTCCCTGGCACTGGTTACACCCATGTAGCTCTCTCTTCTCTTTCACTAACAGCTTTATTTCCTCATCTTACTTCTCACTGCCATTCTCACTTTCCCATCCCTCACCCACTCCCCTGGTGTCATTTACTTTTACTTTTTGACATTCTTCACCCAGTCTCTCTTGGTATCTCTTCATAGAAGTCTCTTTTCCAAGCACAGTCTTCTTTATCACACTGCCCACCAGGTTATTTCCTCTTTTTCTAAAGCCTTGACAAACTTTTGTCATTGCCTCCACCATGAAGTGATCAGACATCCCCCAGCTGCCCTTAACATACTTTTATTCAAAAGTTTTTGCCTAGCATGTCTCATCAAGTAGATGGTAAATGTTGAACAGGCATTATTGGATTATGTATTAATTGATAGGAAAACTTATCTTTGATAAAGATTCTTTCTCTTATGAGCATGGAGGCTGGAACTTCTCCCCCTGTTGTGTTCATTTCCAAAAGATGGAACAAAGAAAGCAACATGCAGGGATATTTTTACCCCAAAGGTTCAGTCTTATTGTTATGTTGGGAAAAAAATGTGTTGAGAAGTGTGGATTTACAAATTTGATTTCATTAATGTAACACTCAGGGTTAGGATGAGCAGGGCAGAATTACACCCACATAATAAACTGTTATTTTACATACCTACATGGGCTCATATTCTCATGCATGTTTTAAGCGTTTTTTTTTTTTTTTACTGTACTTTCATTGGATCTTTGACCTTATCCTAAAGAGGCATAATAGACATAGAATAGACATAGAATTGGTTTTGTGTGATATGTGGAGAAGTTTTCCTCTCTTGTGACTTTTGATCATTGTCATACAGGTGTCTATGAGAACATCATTGATGTAAAAGAGACCAGATGTAGCTACTTCATTTGTGGTGTCACTTTGTATGTAATGTCTGACTGATGAAAAAGGGCATCCATATAGTTTTTTATATCAGTCATCAGATTCCTGTGCCTTACTGTTATAGTTTGTTGTATCAAAGTTATCAAATTCCCAGTGCCATGCTGTTAAAGGGAATAATTCAGTATTCAGTAATGTGTTTTTAATATTTGTTGTCTCATTATTTTGTTTTTTGATAGTGGAATAAATTATTTTTCCTGTTTTAGTTTAATGTTTGATCTTGTAGTTTTATCCGTTTTAAAATTAGGCTTACAAAAAGATAAATAAGCCTGTATATGGGTATTTTTGGATGTATTTCAGGTCAATGTCTGTATTGAAACTCTGTGTAAATACATCGAGAACATTGTATCAAACCCTACGGAAGAGAAGTTTCACAAGATAAGAATGTCAAACAAGGCTTACCAAGAAAGAATTCTTCCTGTTGAAGGTACAAAGGAGTTCTTGGAAGCTGCTGGGTTTGTAACACAAGAACTACCGTTTAATGACACCACAGACACATTTTGGGTAAGCTCTTTGGACTGAATGAGTCAGAACTGTATTTAATTGTTTACTCATTGATGTATTGATTTGTGTGTGAAAGATACTCTTGCAAGTGAATATGTTGAGAGAGGCAATTGGTGGGATGTCTGATCAGTACCTGGTGGAGGTGAGGGTGGGGATTTGTAGAGGCTTTCAGAAATGAGGAAATGATATAGGTGAGAAGAAGGTGGTGAATGAAAGTGAGCTTGGAAAAGAGGCATGTGTGAAAAGAAACCAGGAGAGATTAAGTTTAGAATATCAATAAGTGAAACTAAGGGAGGTGTTTAGGGAAATAGTGCTGGCATGTGTGAGAGAAGTTTGTTGCATGTGGAAAGTGTCCTCAGTCATTTTATTCCATTCATCCACTACTTTTATACAGTAAAAGCATTTAATTTACATTGTTTCTAACAAGGTTCTTGATTTATTTCATATGATTTCCTTTGTTCTTTCTCTGCATTTCACAAAAACCTGTTTACATCATGTCAGTTTTAAAAACTTAAAGGTTGTTGTTAGGTCACCCCCGCTCTCTTCTCTCTTTCATATCCAGCAAGTTTAAAGCCTTTAGCCATTTTCTTCAATTCAGTGCTCTTGATTTTAGTACCATCTTGTACTGCCTTACCTACAGTGCACTGAAGCTGAAAATTTTTAATAGGCTGGTATTTCCTGAAGTAAGAGAGATTCATTTAGGCCAGGAGTTATGAAATGGTGGAGTGGCCTACTATCATACAGATAACACCTTCTGCCTTGCTTCTCATTTCAATTGTCCAGTTTTTACCCATGTTGTGTTGGATATTTGTAAGATGTTTTGCTTGCATGATCATAATGTACATATGGGCTCTTTTTTTCTCAGTATATGTTAAGGTATCTGAAAACATATTGTTACTGTGTAGAATTGATGAATTCATGTAGACTTTAATTTGATTTTGTTCAATTAGGTGTTTCCAGAAGAAAAACTAGATGACTTGGCTTCTCTAGAGCAACTCCGTGATGCTCTCATCAGTGCTGAGCCCCTACGACCACAGCTTGACCGTAGCCTTACTGTCCTTTTGCCTACTGAAGCTGCTGTTCAAGTCGATTTACCAGCAGAATTTTTCAACATGACTGCTGAAGAGCTAAAACGCGAGATGCATGAAAGGTACATGGTTTTCATAAGTAGTTTTTGGGATGCATTACGAACTTTTTCTTTTCTACTTGTTTACCATTTCCTGCATTACCAAGGTTGCACAAGCAATGGACGAAGAAAGGTTGCTTTTGCTCATATCCATTCTTTAGCATTTCACTGAAACCACAAGCCCCCATCCTCAACCAGACCCCACAAACATTTCCATGGTTTTCTGTAGATGCTTCACATACCAAGGTTCAGGTCATTAATAGCACATTCCCCCCATGTATAAAACATCATTCTAGTTTACTCTATCCCATGCACGCCTCTCATCCTCGTGCATGTTTTTCACTCCATCCATCCATCTTGAGAGATGTATGATGGATGGTAATGGCTAGTATATCTGAAAAGGAGTATAGTTAGTTAGGTATTTCATCTCTCCAGAGGGGATGGACAGTCCTTCAGTATAGGTGTGTTGAAAGTTAATGAAAAAATGCTGTTCTGGAAAGTGAATTGTGAATTCTTTAGCAGGCAAACATAATGTTACTACAAGATATTGGTTGGGGCCTGAATGTGCAGGAGGGTGAAGGGCATATGAAACTGCTGGGGTGAAACATGGAAAGGTCTATGGGGCCTGGTTGATGAATAGGGAGCTGTTTCAGTGCATTACACATGACAGCAAGAGAAAGGGTGAGGGGTGAATATGGCTTTTTTTTTTTCCTGTCCCTGGTGCTACCTCAATAATGCAGGAAAGAGTCATCAATTATGATAAAAAAATATTATTTTATTTTACATGAACTCTGAACCCTCCAGTTGCCAGAATTTTAATAAAAAAGATGTTTAGATTTATGGCTTGGACTGAAGAGGATAGCATAGGCAAAGAATAAAACAGTGTTCAGTAGCAACATGTTTAGAGCAGTAGAAAATGCTCAACTTCGCAAAATATAGCCAATCACTGCTTTTTCATGTTTGAGGTTTGATTAGTATCATATTGAAATGAAATTGTCATACCTTTTTTGGTACAACTTTCATAAAGAGCTAGTTCGTGACTAAAGGAAGTAAACCCCTTAACCATGTTCTTTTCCAATTTTGAATGAAAGAAATTAGCCCCAAGACAGCTAAGATGTCTGTTACACTCTTCCAAAATTCATAAATGCTTTCCCTTGTCTGTTCATCCCATTCATTAACCTCACTTTATTTCAATTAAGGCCCTTATGTGGACATTTGCTGTGACTGGAACCTCCACCATAAAAAAATGATTTGCTTGGTTTTTGACTAAATGGGTTGGGGCTCATTTCTATAGATTTAATTCCCAGAATAGATGCATGTCTGTATGCACTTTATTGACTGTATGTAAATAGGAATGAAATCAAAGATAATAGATAGAAATTTGATTAAGTTGATGAAAGTGTGATGATTAATTTTTATGCTTTCAGAGAAACTGCTGTTGAACGAAGTCAGATGCTACAGACAAAAGCAATGAGAGAGCGACAGGAAATGAGAGAGATGAGAAAATATAGGTTTTCTCTTATTCGGTAAGAAACAGTTTCAGTGATGCTATGTGAAATATTGTGAATACAGTAAACCCTTGATTTAACAGACTGATGGGGGGAGGGGGTGTTTGTTAATGCCAGAAGTCTGTTAAGTCATATTTAGCTTATGTCTGTGCCAAATTAAAGTTCACACCTTTTCCTTTAACTCCTCTTTCACTGAAGGGTTTAGTGTTTTGTACGATAATAGGGCAGCGGGCACCCACCAGCATGGGAATGCTCGCTGGGTAGTTGAAGGTAGGAGTCAGACTGAGATAGAGGTGATGCCACCCCTCTCCTGTGAAAGGATACTTTTCTGTTATAAAGTGAGGATGGACTACCTGCTTTCATTGCACCTCTTATTTGGCGTAGTGAGTGGGATTCGAACCTACGTGGGAAAATCCCAAATTATTGCAAGGCTGCTCACCCTCCTCAGGAGATGGGACACACCCAAGGAAATTGCTTCAGCTGGGGGATTCAATCTAGAAAGTGGGGAGATGGAAGCTTTCTCCAAAAAATGAAGAATCATGGTCCACATCTCCTCAGCCCACTTCTCCCATTCCAATGGACATGCTGAAGCAGTGGTAAAGGCAGTCAAATGGGTGTTGAGGGGCAACATAGATGTTGGAGATAGCCTGCACAACAGCAAAGTGACTCTAATATCTCAACACCCCTCTAAGACAGGGGGATAAGTCACCTGCACAGCTAGCAGTAGGAAGACAGTTGCAAGATAGTGTCCCAGCACCCTGGTAACATTTTCTGATAAACTGGCGATGGATAACTGCTCTGCAGAACAGGGAGCAGGCACAGAGAGCCAGGCTTCTGTGCAGGCTGCCCTAGTAGGATGACACTTTGAAGCTGTGGGACAGGTCAGGTGTGTTAGTAGAGGTGAAGTTGCATAGACAGTGCTTAGTGAAGCTGGACAGCATTGGCTGCCTGTCTTTGCAGAACCGACGTTACCTACGCCCCCAAGTTTCGCTGATCCCCACAACGCCTGTGGGTCAGGGGAAGTACCTACCAGCAGCAGCTTTATCCCCATTGTTGGTGACACTCAGTCTCAGGCAGTGGCACCCTCACTGTGTGACACCACACACTTGCAAGATTATGTTTGTGAAGGCTCTTGTGAAGAGTGAACACACTAATTTGTTGTGTCATTTTTGTTCTGCTCACATATAAAGGAAGTGTATTGTTGTAGAGCAGTGATTTCTGTGTATAGTTTCCTTATACTTTGTTGAATTTTAATATATTTTTTTAATCATTTATTTTTATTATCATTATACTTAATCGCTGTTTCCCGCATCACTGAGATAGCACCAGGAAACAGATGAAGAATGACCAATCCACATATACACATATATATACATAAACTCCCATACATGCACATATACATATACCTATCAACATATAGCCATTCTACACTCAATCTCTCATGATATTTCCTCCTACAAGTCTCCTTTCCAAGCTCACTTACTCTCACCACTCTCTTCTCCCCAACATTTTCTCTTCTTTTTTGACAACCTCAACAAATCTTCACCTTCGCCTCCACAAGATAGTGATCAAACATCCCTCCAGCTCCCCCTCTCATCACATTTTTTTTCTCTTACAAAATGTATCATTAAATTTTAGGGAGAATAAAAAGATGTTCTGGAAGGAGGTAAATAAAGTGCGTAAGACAAGGGAGCAAATGGGAACTTCAGTGAAGGGCGCAAATGGGGAGGTGATAACAAGTAGTGGTGATGTGAGAAGGAGATGGAGTGAGTATTTTGAAGGTTTGTTGAATGTGTTTGATGATAGAGTGGCAGATATAGGGTGTTTTGGTCGAGGTGGTGTGCAAAGTGAGAGGGTTAGGGAAAATGATTTAGTAAACAGAGAAGAGGTAGTGAAAGCTTTGTGGAAGATGAAAGCCGGCAAGGCAGCAGGTTTGGATGGTATTGCAGTGGAATTTATTAAAAAAGGGGGTGACTGTATTGTTGACTGGTTGATAAGGTTATTTAATGTATGTATGACTCATGGTGAGGTGCCTGAGGATTGGCGGAATGCGTGCATAGTGCCATTGTACAAAGGCAAAGGGGATAAGAGTGAGTGCTCAAATTACAGAGGTATAAGTTTGTTGAGTATTCCTGGTAAATTATATGGGAGGGTATTGATTGAGAGGGTGAAGGCATGTACAGAGCATCAGATTGGGGAAGAGCAGTGTGGTTTCAGAAGTGGTAGAGGATGTGTGGATCAGGTGTTTGCTTTGAAGAATGTATGTGAGAAATACTTAGAAAAGCAAATGGATTTGTATGTAGCATTTATGGATCTGGAGAAGGCATATGATAGAGTTGATAGAGATGCTCTGTGGAAGGTATTAAGAATATATGGTGTGGGAGGAAAGTTGTTAGAAGCAGTGAAAAGTTTTTATCGAGGATGTAAGGCATGTGTACGTGTAGGAAGAGAGGAAAGTGATTGGTTCTCATTGAATGTAGGTTTGCGGGAGGGGTGTGTGATGTCTCCATGGTTGTTTAATTTGTTTATGGATGGGGTTGTTAGGGAGGTAAATGCAAGAGTTTTGGAAAGAGGGGCAAGTATGAAGTCTGTTGGGGATGAGAGAGCTTGGGAAGTGAGTCAGTTGTTGTTCGCTGATGATACAGCGCTGGTGGCTGATTCATGTGAGAAACTGCAGAAGCTGGTGACTGAGTTTGGTAAAGTGTGTGTAAGAAGAAAGTTAAGAGTAAATGTGAATAAGAGCAAAGCTATTAGGTACAGTAGGGTTGAGGGTCAAGTCAATTGGGAGGTGAGTTTGAATGGAGAAAAACTGGAGGAAGTGAAGTGTTTTAGATATCTGGGAGTGGATCTGGCAGCGGATGGAACCATGGAAGCGGAAGTGGATCATAGGGTGGGGGAGGGGGCGAAAATTCTGGGGGCCTTGAAGAATGTGTGGAAGTCGAGAACATTATCTCGGAAAGCAAAAATGGGTATGTTTGAAGGAATAGTGGTTCCAACAATGTTGTATGGTTGCGAGGCGTGGGCTATGGATAGAGTTGTGCGCAGGAGGATGGATGTGCTGGAAATGAGATGTTTGAGGACAATGTGTGGTGTGAGGTGGTTTGATCGAGTGAGTAATGTAAGGGTAAGAGAGATGTGTGGAAATAAAAAGAGCATGGTTGAGAGAGCAGAAGAGGGTGTTTTGAAGTGGTTTGGGCACATGGAGAGAATGAGTGAGGAAAGATTGACCAAGAGGATATATGTGTCGGAGGTGGAGGGAACGAGGAGAAGAGGGAGACCAAATTGGAGGTGGAAAGATGGAGTGAAAAAGATTTTGTGTGATTGGGGCCTGAACATGCAGGAGGGTGAAAGGAGGGCAAGGAATAGAGTGAATTGGAGCGATGTGGTATACCGGGGTTGACGTGCTGTCAGTGGATTGAATCAAAGCATGTGAAGCGTCTGGGGTAAACCATGGAAAGCTGTGTAGGTATGTATATTTGCGTGTGTGGACGTATGTATATACATGTGTATGGGGGGGGGTTGGGCCATTTCTTTCGTCTGTTTCCTTGCGCTACCTCACAAACGCGGGAGACAGCGACAAAGTATAATAAAAAAATAATAAAAAATAAGAATGTTGCATCTAGTCACCAAAATCTTGTGACGGGTGTAGGGTTTAGTGTGTGGTATGATAGTTGGAGGGTGGGCACCAGACAGCATAGGAATGCTCGCTGGGCAGTTGGAAGCACCGAGGCAGAAGTCAGACTCAGATAGGGTTGATGCCACCCCTATCCTGTGAAAGGATGCATCTTTGTAATATAGTGAGGATGGACTACCTACTTTCATTGCACCTCTTACAATCACTTGATGCCATTTTGAATTGTAAGGATTGCAGAATCATTTGATAAATAAAGTCACATTTCTTAAGTAACAGAAACACTCTGTATACAAGCTGATCACACAATAGTTTGAGGCAGACTGAGACCGAAACAAAGAGAGTCTACCCCACACTACCAAAAACAAGTGCGACATGAAATGCACATGCTGTGGCATTTTGAGATTTTTGAATTTGATTTTCTTGAACTATTATCGATAGTGTGGATCAGGTGTTTGCTTTGAAGAATGTATGTGAGAAATACTTAGAAAAGCAAATGGATTTGTATGTAGCATTTATGGATCTGGAGAAGGCATATGATAGAGTTGATAGAGATGCTCTGTGGAAGGTATTAAGAATATATGGTGTGGGAGGCAAGTTGTTAGAAGCAGTGAAAAGTTTTTATCGAGGATGTAAGGCATGTGTACGTGTAGGAAGAGAGGAAAGTGATTGGTTCTCAGTGAATGTAGGTTTGCGGCAGGGGTGTGTGATGTCTCCATGGTTGTTTAATTTGTTTATGGATGGTGTTGTTAGGGAGGTAAATGCAAGAGTTTTGGAAAGAGGGGCAAGTATGAAGTCTGTTGGGGATGAGAGAGCTTGGGAAGTGAGTCAGTTGTTGTTCGCTGATGATACAGCGCTGGTGGCTGATTCATGTGAGAAACTGCAGAAGCTGGTGACTGAGTTTGGTAAAGTGTGTGGAAGAAGAAAGTTAAGAGTAAATGTGAATAAGAGCAAATCTATTAGGTACAGTAGGGTTGAGGGTCAAGTCAATTGGGAGGTGAGTTTGAATGGAGAAAAACTGGAGGAAGTGAAGTGTTTTAGATATCTGGGAGTGGATCTGGCAGCGGATGGAACCATGGAAGCGGAAGTGGATCATAGGGTGGGGGAGGGGGCGAAAATTCTGGGGGCCTTGAAGAATGTGTGGAAGTCGAGAACATTATCTCGGAAAGCAAAAATGGGTATGTTTGAAGGAATAGTGGTTCCAACAATGTTGTATGGTTGCGAGGCGTGGGCTATGGATAGAGTTGTGTGCAGGAGGATGGATGTGCTGGAAATGAGATGTTTGAGGACAATGTGTGGTGTGAGGTGGTTTGATCGAGTGAGTAACGTAAGGGTAAGAGAGATGTGTGGAAATAAAAAGAGCATGGTTGAGAGAGCAGAAGAGGGTGTTTTGAAGTGGTTTGGGCACATGGAGAGAATGAGTGAGGAAAGATTGACCAAGAGGATATATGTGTCGGAGGTGGAGGGAACGAGGAGAAGAGGGAGACCAAATTGGAGGTGGAAAGATGGAGTGAAAAAGATTTTGTGTGATTGGGGCCTGAACATGCAGGAGGGTGAAAGGAGGGCAAGGAATAGAGTGAATTGGAGCGATGTGGTATACCGGGGTTGACGTGCTGTCAGTGGATTGAATCAAAGCATGTGAAGCGTCTGGGGTAAACCATGGAAAGCTGTGTAGGTATGTATATTTGCGTGTGTGGACGTATGTATATACATGCGTATGGGGGGGGGGTTGGGCCATTTCTTTCGTCTGTTTCCTTGCGCTACCTCACAAACGCGGGAGACAGCGACAAAGTATAATAAAAAAATAATAAAAAATAAGAATGTTGCATCTAGTCACCAAAATCTTGTGACGGGTGTAGGGTTTAGTGTGTGGTATGATAGTTGGAGGGTGGGCACCAGACAGCATAGGAATGCTCGCTGGGCAGTTGGAAGCACCGAGGCAGAAGTCAGACTCAGATAGGGTTGATGCCACCCCTATCCTGTGAAAGGATGCATCTTTGTAATATAGTGAGGATGGACTACCTACTTTCATTGCACCTCTTACAATCACTTGATGCCATTTTGAATTGTAAGGATTGCAGAATCATTTGATAAATAAAGTCACATTTCTTAAGTAACAGAAACACTCTGTATACAAGCTGATCACACAATAGTTTGAGGCAGACTGAGACCGAAACAAAGAGAGTCTACCCCACACTACCAAAAACAAGTGCGACATGAAATGCACATGCTGTGGCATTTTGAGATTTTTGAATTTGATTTTCTTGAACTATTATCGATAGTGTGGATCAGGTGTTTGCTTTGAAGAATGTATGTGAGAAATACTTAGAAAAGCAAATGGATTTGTATGTAGCATTTATGGATCTGGAGAAGGCATATGATAGAGTTGATAGAGATGCTCTGTGGAAGGTATTAAGAATATATGGTGTGGGAGGCAAGTTGTTAGAAGCAGTGAAAAGTTTTTATCGAGGATGTAAGGCATGTGTACGTGTAGGAAGAGAGGAAAGTGATTGGTTCTCAGTGAATGTAGGTTTGCGGCAGGGGTGTGTGATGTCTCCATGGTTGTTTAATTTGTTTATGGATGGTGTTGTTAGGGAGGTAAATGCAAGAGTTTTGGAAAGAGGGGCAAGTATGAAGTCTGTTGGGGATGAGAGAGCTTGGGAAGTGAGTCAGTTGTTGTTCGCTGATGATACAGCGCTGGTGGCTGATTCATGTGAGAAACTGCAGAAGCTGGTGACTGAGTTTGGTAAAGTGTGTGGAAGAAGAAAGTTAAGAGTAAATGTGAATAAGAGCAAAGCTATTAGGTACAGTAGGGTTGAGGGTCAAGTCAATTGGGAGGTGAGTTTGAATGGAGAAAAACTGGAGGAAGTGAAGTGTTTTAGATATCTGGGAGTGGATCTGGCAGCGGATGGAACCATGGAAGCGGAAGTGGATCATAGGGTGGGGGAGGGGGCGAAAATTCTGGGGGCCTTGAAGAATGTGTGGAAGTCGAGAACATTATCTCGGAAAGCAAAAATGGGTATGTTTGAAGGAATAGTGGTTCCAACAATGTTGTATGGTTGCAAGGCGTGGGCTATGGATAGAGTTGTGTGCAGGAGGATGGATGTGCTGGAAATGAGATGTTTGAGGACAATGTGTGGTGTGAGGTGGTTTGATCGAGTGAGTAACGTAAGGGTAAGAGAGATGTGTGGAAATAAAAAGAGCATGGTTGAGAGAGCAGAAGAGGGTGTTTTGAAGTGGTTTGGGCACATGGAGAGAATGAGTGAGGAAAGATTGACCAAGAGGATATATGTGTCGGAGGTGGAGGGAACGAGGAGAAGTGGGAGACCAAATTGGAGGTGGAAAGATGGAGTGAAAAAGATTTTGTGTGATCGGGGCCTGAACATGCAGGAGGGTGAAAGGAGGGCAAGGAATAGAGTGAATTGGAGCGATGTGGTATACCGGGGTTGACGTGCTGTCAGTGGATTGAATCAAGGCATGTGAAGCGTCTGGGGTAAACCATGGAAAGCTGTGTAGGTATGTATATTTGCGTGTGTGGACGTATGTATATACATGTGTATGGGGGGGGGTTGGGCCATTTCTTTCGTCTGTTTCCTTGCGCTACCTCGCAAACGCGGGAGACAGCGACAAAGTATAATAGAAAATAAAAATGTTGCATCTAGTCACCAAAATCTTGTGACGGGTGTAGGGTTTAGTGTGTGGTATGATAGTTGGAGGGTGGGCACCAGACAGCATAGGAATGCTCACTGGGCAGTTGGAAGCACCGAGGCAGAAGTCAGACTCAGATAGGGTTGATGCCACCCTTATCCTGTGAAAGGATGCATCTTTGTAATATAGTGAGGATGGACTACCTACTTTCATTGCACCTCTTACAATCACTTGATGCCATTTTGAATTGTAAGGATTGCAGAATCATTTGATAAATAAAGTCACATTTCTTAAGTAACAGAAACACTCTGTATACAAGCTGATCACACAATAGTTTGAGGCAGACTGAGACCGAAACAAAGAGAGTCTACCCCACACTACCAAAAACAAGTGCGACATGAAATGCACATGCTGTGGCATTTTGAGATTTTTGAATTTGATTTTCTTGAACTATTATCGATAGTGTGGATCAGGTGTTTGCTTTGAAGAATGTATGTGAGAAATACTTAGAAAAGCAAATGGATTTGTATGTAGCATTTATGGATCTGGAGAAGGCATATGATAGAGTTGATAGAGATGCTCTGTGGAAGGTATTAAGAATATATGGTGTGGGAGGCAAGTTGTTAGAAGCAGTGAAAAGTTTTTATCGAGGATGTAAGGCATGTGTACGTGTAGGAAGAGAGGAAAGTGATTGGTTCTCAGTGAATGTAGGTTTGCGGCAGGGGTGTGTGATGTCTCCATGGTTGTTTAATTTGTGTATGGATGGTGTTGTTAGGGAGGTAAATGCAAGAGTTTTGGAAAGAGGGGCAAGTATGAAGTCTGTTGGGGATGAGAGAGCTTGGGAAGTGAGTCAGTTGTTGTTCGCTGATGATACAGCGCTGGTGGCTGATTCATGTGAGAAACTGCAGAAGCTGGTGACTGAGTTTGGTAAAGTGTGTGAAAGAAGAAAGTTAAGAGTAAATGTGAATAAGAGCAAGGTTATTAGGTACAGTAGGGTTGAGGGTCAAGTCAATTGGGAGGTGAGTTTGAATGGAGAAAAACTGGAGGAAGTGAAGTGTTTTAGATATCTGGGAGTGGATCTGGCAGCGGATGGAACCATGGAAGCGGAAGTGGATCATAGGGTGGGGGAGGGGGCGAAAATTCTGGGAGCCTTGAAGAATGTGTGGAAGTCGAGAACATTATCTCGGAAAGCAAAAATGGGTATGTTTGAAGGAATAGTGGTTCCAACAATGTTGTATGGTTGCGAGGCGTGGGCTATGGATAGAGTTGTGTGCAGGAGGATGGATGTGCTGGAAATGAGATGTTTGAGGACAGTGTGTGGTGTGAGGTGGTTTGATCGAGTAAGTAACGTAAGGGTAAGAGAGATGTGTGGAAATAAAAAGAGCGTGGTTGAGAGAGCAGAAGAGGGTGTTTTGAAATGGTTTGGGCACATGGAGAGAATGAGTGAGGAAAGATTGACCAAGAGGATATATGTGTCGGAGGTGGAGGGAACGAGGAGAAGAGGGAGACCAAATTGGAGGTGGAAAGATGGAGTGAAAAAGATTTTGTGTGATCGGGGCCTGAACATGCAGGAGGGTGAAAGGAGGGCAAGGAATAGAGTGAATTGGAGCGATGTGGTATACCGGGGTTGACGTGCTGTCAGTGGATTGAATCTAGGCATGTGAAGCGTCTGGGGTAAACCATGGAAAGCTGTGTAGGTATGTATATTTGCGTGTGTGGACGTATGTATATACATGTGTATGGGGGTGGGTTGGGCCATTTCTTTCGTCTGTTTCCTTGCGCTACCTTGTAAACGCGGGAGACCGACAAAGCAAAAAAAAAAAAAAAAAAAAAAAATATCGATTAATGTACTGTATTATTATTTGTCCATTAAATCTGAAATCCATTATATCAGGGCCTGTTAAATCAAGGGTTTACTGTATTAACTACAGGTACTAAAAAAAGCATTAGTATATGTCATAGCAACTCAAATTTTTTTTGCTAGATGCATTCTGTATTCCTTATTATGTTTTGCTTATCTTTACATGTAATCTTTCATCACCTTTTAATTATATCCTTAGTGTTTTAAGTAGAAGCAGTCTCCTTTTTTCTGATCCAGAATCTCCACTTTTGGGACGGCAGTATAAGGGTGGACAAAGAGGAAACTCAGTATGAGATGAAATAATTTACTTTGTGTTGAGGAAGCCTACAGTTCAAAAGACCTTTTCTGTCACCTGCTTTGCACTAGCCCTGCAATTATGGCTACATCTCTTTCTCTTTTGATCTTTGTAAAATGTGTTGGGACTGGAAATCATAGAGTGCAGATAAGTTTTTAAGTGCTGTTGTCTGTTTTCCATGTATTTGTCTTCTACTTTTCCTTGTTCTGTTACCTTTTTTTAACAGATGGAACACCCTTTCTTTGTATGTTCTATGTGTTCTCTTATTTCTTTATCACCATAAGTGTTAATTCTTATGTATTACTAGATAATAACATCAGAATGCACAATTCTTCAACAAAAATTCAAAGCATTGCCTACTGTTTTGGATACTTGTAGATATTATGAGGGATAATAATCAAAATGCATTTTATGTACTGTATTCTTAGATATTCAATATTCTTCAGAGTGCGATTCCCAGATGGCCTTATTCTACAAGGAACATTTGGAGTTCATGAGAAATTTGCAGAAGTGATCAAATTCATCAGGGAAAATCTTGTCAACGACTGGCGACCTTTCTTCCTCAACCTGAGTGGTGGTGGAAAGGTCAGTTTAGCAAATAGACAAACAGTGCTTGTGTAATGTTTAGAATTAGTTTATTTATCTTTCCTGGTGGAAGCTAATACATTGGTGATAGTTAACACTATAGTCAATTTATGCAATCTTTTAAGTCTAAGCTTGATATGAAGCCTCAAGATGTGTGAAAATAGTTAGGCAAACCACTGAAACTGAGATAGTAGGCAAGATTGTTGAAAATCTTCCAAGGGTAGTGTAAGGTTGGTCAACAAGATTGTTTATAACTGCCCAGGTTATTTACTCAGATATTGTCAAGATAGTTATAAGTTTCTAAATTTAAACTAGGTTCAATTTGACTTTTATTTGATGAGAGACAGTGTTATGAATGGTGATTGGCTACTGATTGTTGACTGTCAGAAATGATGAGGCGGATAGGGTTGCATTGTCACAAAGTACCAATTGAAATCAACAAATTCTTGTTTGTTAGCACTGTATTTAGATATTTCTTAATTGGCACAACAGAAAATGTCTCTGAAGATGTCTTATTCATATACCAGTTGGTAATTATCTCTGAAAGTGAGCTGAGCAGGGAAAAGTACAGGAAGTTTTACTTTTTCATTGGCTTCTTTAATCCAGGAGTAAGTGAGCAGATCTACATTCTTTTTCGGCATCTGGAATGACTTCCATATGTGAACTACATGGAGACTTCTCTATTTGATGTATCAGACATAAAGGAGATATGAGGTGTTAGAGGACAAAACAGGGATTGTAGTGTCACACAGTCAGAGGGAGCCTGGCTCTAATGGGGCTGGGTGGGATAACAAACCCAACCCCCTAGGCCTAGTGCTTAGGTCCCTCACAACCAGCAGCCCCCCTAGAGCATAGGATTTGCACTTCCCGTGTTGTATGGAGGTTTAATCTCAAACAAAAACAGTCACGTTTAAGTTTAGTGACATCCTCAGAAGTGGTCTTTTGGAGAGGATCCAAGATGATAAGTTGGTAAATAATATATACAAGAACAAGGTGGAAGGAAATGGAGTGATGGAAAGACAACTGGCATTCTAGAATAGGAAAGTGAGGGAATATATTGGGAAGAGGACCAAGGGATGGTGTAAGGAGGAGGGGGCATGCTCAGGAAGTGCCTTTTCTTCTGCATCCCTGTGGAGTTTCTTGTGGGAATGAAGCATCAGAGGTATAAGTAGAAACTGAAAGGTCTTGTCATGGGTTTTAAAGATTTTCTTCCAAATAAATGTTTAAACATAACCGAGCCCTAAGAATCAGGTTAGAGGTTAGGCCATCATACTTGAGAAACATATTCTTCTGCTCATGTGTCATGCCATTGTGCTTAAGAGTTGGAGTAGCTAAGTTTTTATTTCAGGTTAATATTCCTTGGTGAGATAGGACTGTCTACTATTTGACATTCAAGTCTCCTTTGTTATACCAGAATTTTCTCCTCCATGCAAATCAGATAAATTACATTTCTTCCAACATATTTTGCTGTAATTAGCATTTCTAATTTTTTAAAATTAATTGTTAGCATTAATTTTTCCCCTCAGGTAACGGAAGAAGACCAGAGCCTTGTGGAATTACGATTTGTTCCTGCTGTAGTGTTCAACTTTACATGGGACCTTAGTGTTCAAGATCCCAATCTGGATGATACAGTTTTTCTTAAACCAGAAACACTGATGCTCCTGCAAAGCAAATAGCATTGAACAAGTTTAAGTCAACTAAGTATATTAAGGCAAGTGATTGTTAATATTGTAAAGTTGATAGATACTTTATTCATGCATATGTATTTTATTCTTGACTGTCTCTTATCAAGTGCTGATAAGTTTGTAAGTGAATTTGCCCTCAGCATCTGGAACAGCCGCCGCTTGTACCTCCATATACCTGAGTTCATAAGTAATTTTCAGTGCTGGATTATGTTGAAAATGAGTATCGTTGAAAAAAAGGGCCAAGGAAAAGGTCCATGGACATGAAGACCTTAGATCTTTTGTAGAATAATTTTTGAGTAAAGGCCAGCACTCTCATTGCCGTATTACCTGCTTTTGCTAGTTCACTGATTATGATGTTATAAGCATTATATATATATTACTCACTACATAATTATTTTACTTTATAAAAAGAGTTTTCATTGACACTGATGCTGATGGAAATTTATTTACAAACAACCACATTAACTGAAATGCTTAATATTGCATCCATTCCTTAATTGGAATAGCCAGTGAAAATCAGATTAATACTTGATCAAGAGTGTTCGTTATGTCCAGGTCATGAATAAAGAAAACCTTTAGATTTCCAATGAATACTATTAGGTTTGGCTGAATAACAGTGCATTTTGATGTCTTAGGTTAATAATGTTTGCATTCACCTTCCATAAATCTTTAATGTGAGCTCCTTACTCTCTTTCGGCTAGTTACACTTTATTCTCAGTGTCATATGTAAACCTGAAACATTTACCTTTTTTGTCATATTTTCTACAGTTTAATATTTATTCTGCCTTTAGCTCACATGTTGAATTTAGTTTAACCTTAGTAAGTTGTTTATCCTTACACTTACATCTTTGAAGTCTCATTGTATATTTTCAGCAGTGTAGTATTGCTTATTCGTGTACTTAACTTATTCTTTGTGTGCAGATCTGCACAGGAATTAAAAGAAATGGTGGATTGACTCTGATATAATTTTTTATTGACTCATTAACATACCCAGAGAAAAGAAGGTCAGGGAACTGCATTCCTCAAATGGACAAAAGGTTCACTTGAGAAAATAGACTTAACAGAGATTCTCTCCTGAGAAATCTCACTTGTCACAATTTGTTTAGATCGCAGTAATATCATCCACAAGTCTTTGGAGTAGGTGGGTGTTTAGTTCATCCTTCCATTTAGGTAGGAGAATTGTTTATTTTACATAAAAGTGAACCTGATATTAGGGAGCTGAGACTTAAATATACTAAAAAGATCCACAGAAAGCATGCTTTACACCCCCTTAGGCCCTCCTAAAACAGGTGACTTATTTGCATTTAGGTAAAAAGTAAACTAATGTTGCATACCATTTTGATATACAGGTACATCACCGATGTTCCAACACTCTTGGTTCCAAAGCCTTGCCGGATTTACCATTTTGCTGGACCAACTGTGGTCATGTAATAATCATTCTTCAACACACCTCTAACCCACTAATTATACATCTCCCATGTGTCTAAAGTATACCATGGACTGCTAGAAATTTAAATTAAACAAATATTAAATGTAAATAAATCGATATGGACTAGTGTTTACGTTTGACACCACAACCGACACTCTCATATGTCTTTGAAGCCATAGCTAGGGTTAAATTTAAGCAAAATATGTGAAGAATCTCACAGAATTGCAGTATTACCACCAACAAGTGCAGTGTAAAGAATATAAATGAGTGCACCGTGCACACAATGCCATCTGTGGCCGCCCAGTAAACTAGTCTGGTGGCTGCAGTAATTTCAAGTTCCTCACGAGCCATCAGTTGCCGGAAATTCGGTGGTGTACATGTACTTTTCCTTCATGTACTTGATTGATCTCATCCAAAATTCCAATAAGCAGTGAAATGGTCTTTATATCAATGTATTACAGTTTACCACCTGGATGTGGATAGGGAGCTATGGTTTCGGTGCATTACACATGACAGCTAAACACATTGTGAGTGGATGCAGCCTTTTTTCGTCTGTTTCCTAGCACTGCCCCACTGATGCAGGGGATGGCAATTGCCCTTTCCCATGTTAGTGAGTTAACACCAGGAAACTGACGAAGAAAGCCACATCCTTCACTAACATATTTGTATACTACATGTACATATATAAACACGTATACATTTACACTTACACACATGTACATATTCATACATGCTCACCTTATCCCATTCTGGACACCACCCTGCCCTACAGGAAATAGCACAAATGCATGAAGAAAAGGAAAAAAGGTTACATATAAAGTCTCTTCTCTTCCCCCACACCCGATTGCTGACCTCTGTGTCAGCGAGGTAGCATCAGGAAATAGACGAAGAAAGTCGACCTCCACTCCCTGATTTTCTAGCTGTCATGTATAAGGCCCCAAAACCACAGCTCCCTATCTACAGCCAGGCCCCAGAGACCTGGTTCAGTCCATTGATGGCACATTGATCCCAGTATACCACATTATTCCAATTCACTCTATTTCGTGCATGCCTTTCACCCTTGTTGCTCAAAATCTTTTTCACTCCATCCCTCCATCTCCACCTTGTTTTGCCAGTTCTCATTGTTCCCTTCCACTTCTGACACATACAACCTTTTTGTCAACCTTTCTTCACTCATTCTTTCCTTATGTCCAAACCATTTCAACACCCCTTTTTCTGCTCTCTCAACCACACTCTTTTTATTACCACACATCTCTCTTACCCTTTCATTACTCACTCAATCAAACCAGTTCACACCACATGTCCTCAAACATTTTATTTCCAACACATCTACCCTCCTCCACACAACCCTACCTATAACTCATGCCTGGCAGTAATATGATATTGTTGGAATTACTATTCCTGAAAACATACCCATTTTTTGCCCTCTGAGATAACATTCTCTCGATCCACACACTTTTCATCACTCCCAGAACCTTCACCCCCTCCCCTATCCTATGACTCACCACTTCTCCATGGTTCCATTTGCTGCCTAGTCTACTACCAGATATCTAAAACACTTTGCTTCCTCAAGTTTTTTTCCATTCAAACTTTTATCCCATCTGACTTGTCCCTTAACCCTGTTGAGCCAAATAACCTTGCTTGTATTCACATTTACTCTTGACTTTCTCCTTGCACACACCCTTCCAAACTCATTCGCCAACTTCTGCAGTTTCTCACTTGAATCAGCCACCAGTGTCATATCATCAGCAAACAACAACTGACTCACTTCCCAAGCCCTAGGCCTTTCATCCCCAACAGATTGCATACTTGCACCTCTCTCCAAACCTCATGCATTTACCTCCCTCACCACCCCATCCATAAACAAATTAAACAACCATGGTGACATCACCAACTCTTGCTGCAGACCAACCTTCACTGGGAACCATTCACCTGCCTTTCTTCCTACTTGACCCATGCCATAGATTCTTAAGACCTTCCACAAAGCAACTCTATCAGCCTCCTGTGTCAGCGAGGTAGCACCAGGAAACCTGACAAAAAAGACCACATTCATTCACACTCAGTCTATATCTGTCATGTGTAATGCAATGAAACCACAGCTCTCTTATCCACATCCAAGCCCCATAGACCTTTCCATGGTTTACCCCAGATGTTTCACATGCCCTGATTCAGTCCATTGACAGCATGTCATGGCGACCCTGGTACACCACATCATTCCAAATCACTCTATTCCTTGCATGCCATTTTTTGACATACATCCGAGTTTTGCACTGACTGCCCAGTCAGATCTCAAAATGGACCGAAGTCGGACTAATGTCAGCATGGCATGTAGAATTCATAAACTTGTACAGTATTCTTTTTTTTTTTTTTTTTTTTTTTTTTTTTTTTTTTTTACTTTGTCGCTGTCTCCCGCGTTTGCGAGGTAGCGCAAGGAAACAGACGAAAGAAATGGCCCAACCCCCCCCCCATACACATGTATATACATACGTCCACACACGCAAATATACATACCTACACAGCTTTCCATGGTTTACCCCAGACGCTTCACATGCCTTGATTCAATCCACTGACAGCACGTCAACCCTGGTATACCACATCGCTCCAATTCTCTCTATTCCTTGCCCTCCTTTCACCCTCCTTCATGTTCAGGCCCCGATCACACAAAATCTTTTTCACTCCATCTTTCCACCTCCAATTTGGTCTCCCTCTTCTCCTTGCTCCCTCCACCTCCGACACATATATCCTCTTGGTCAATCTTTCCTCACTCATCCTCTCCATGTGCCCAAACCACTTCAGAAACACCCTCTTCTGCTCTCTCAACCACGCTCTTTTTATTTCCACACATCTCTCTTACCCTTACGTTACTCACTCGATCAAACCACCTCACACCACACATTGTCCTCAAACATCTCATTTCCAGCACATCCATCCTCCTGCGCACAACTCTATCCATAGCCCACGCCTCGCAACCATACAACATTGTTGGAACCACTATTCCTTCAAACATACCCATTTTTGCTTTCCGAGATAATGTTCTCGACTTCCACACATTCTTCAAGGCCCCCAGAATTTTCGCCCCTTCCCCCACCCTATGATCCACTTCCGCTTCCATGGTTCCATCCGCTGCCAGATCCACTCCCAGATATCTAAAACACTTCACTTCCTCCAGTTTTTCTCCATTCAAACTCACCTCCCAATTGACTTGACCCTCAACCCTACTGTACCTAATAACCTTGCTCTTATTCACATTTACTCTTAACTTTCTTCTTCCACACACTTTACCAAACTCAGTCACCAGCTTCTGCAGTTTCTCACATGAATCAGCCACCAGCACTGTATCATCAGCGAACAACAACTGACTCACTTCCTAAGCTCTCTCATCCCCAACAGACTTCATACTTGCCCGTCTTTCCAAAACTCTTGCATTTACCTCCCTAACAACCCCATCCATAAACAAATTAAACAACCATGGAGACATCACACACCCCTGCCGCAAACCTACATTCACTGAGAACCAATCACTTTCCTCTCTTCCTACACGTACACATGCCTTACATCCTCGATAAAAACTTTTCACTGCTTCTAACAACTTTCCTCCCACACCATATATTCTTAATACCTTCCACAGAGCATCTCTATCAACTCTATCATATGCCTTCTCCAGATCCATAAATGCTACATACAAATCCATTTGCTTTTCTAAGTATTTCTCACATACATTCTTCAAAGCAAACACCTGATCCACACATCCTCTGCCACTTCTGAAACCACACTGCTCTTCCCCAATCTGATGCTCTGTACATGCCTTCACCCTCTCAATCAATACCCTCCCATATAATTTACCAGGAATACTCAACAAACTTATACCTCTGTAATTTGAGCACTCACTCTTATCCCCTTTGCCTTTGTACAATGGCACTATGCACGCATTCCGCCAATCCTCAGGCACCTCACCATGAGTCATTTTTTTTTTTTTTTTTATACTTTGTCGCTGTCTCCCGCGTTTGCGAGGTCATACATACATTAAATAACCTTACCAACCAGTCAACAATACAGTCACCCCCTTTTTTAATAAATTCCACTGCAATACCATCCAAACCTGCTGCCTTGCCGGCTTTCATCTTCCGCAAAGCTTTCACTACCTCTTCTCTGTTTACCAAATCATTTTCCCTAACCCTCTCACTTTGCACACCACCTCGACCAAAACACCCTATATCTGCCACTCTATCATCAAACACATTCAACAAACCTTCAAAATACTCACTCCATCTCCTTCTCACATCACCACTACTTGTTATCACCTCCCCATTTGCGCCCTTCACTGAAGTTCCCATTTGCTCCCTTGTCTTACGCACTTTATTTACCTCCTTCCAGAACATCTTTTTATTCTCCCTAAAATTTAATGATACTCTCTCACCCCAACTCTCATTTGCCCTTTTTTTCACCTCTTGCACCTTTCTCTTGACCTCCTGTCTCTTTCTTTTATACATCTCCCACTCAATTGCATTTTTTCCCTGCAAAAATCGTCCAAATGCCTCTCTCTTCTCTTTCACTAATACTCTTACTTCTTCATCCCACCACTCACTACCCTTTCTAATCAACCCACCTCCCACTCTTCTCATGCCACAAGCATCTTTTGTGCAATCCATCACTGATTCCCTAAATACATCCCATTCCTCCCCCACTCCCCTTGCTTCCATTGTTCTCACCTTTTTCCATTCTGTACTCAGTCTCTCCTGGTACTTCCTCACACAGGTCTCCTTCTCAAGCTCACTTACTCTCACCACCCTCTTCACCCCAACATTCACTCTTCTTTTCTGAAAACCCATACAAATCTTCACCTTAGCCTCCACAAGATAATGATCAGACATCCCTCCAGTTGCACCTCTCAGCACATTAACATCCAAAAGTCTCTCTTTCGCACGCCTGTCAATGAACACGTAATCCAATAACGCTCTCTGGCCATCTCTCCTACTTACATAAGTATACTTATGTATATCTCGCTTTTTAAACCAGGTATTCCCAATCATCAGTCCTTTTTCAGCACATAAATCTACAAGCTCTTCACCATTTCCATTTACAACACTGAACACCCCATGTATACCAATTATTCCCTTAACTGCCACATTACTCACCTTTGCATTCAAATCACCCATCACTATAACCCGGTCTCGTGCATCAAAACCACTAACACACTCACTCAGCTGCTCCCAAAACACTTGCCTCTCTTGATCTTTCTTCTCATGCCCAGGTGCATATGCACCAATAATCACCCACCTCTCTCCATCAACTTTCAGTTTTACCCATATTAATCGAGAATTTACTTTCTTACACTCTATCACATACTCCCACAACTCCTGTTTCAGGAGTATTGCTACTCCTTCCCTTGCTCTTGTCCTCTCACTAACCCCTGACTTTACTCCCCAGACATTCCCAAACCACTCTTCCCCTTTACCCTTGAGCTTCGTTTCACTCAGAGCCAAAACATCCAGGTTCCTTTCCTCAAACATACTACCTATCTCTCCTTTTTTCACATCTTGGTTACATCCACACACATTTAGGCACCCCACTCTGAGCCTTCGAGGAGGATGAGCACTCCCCGCGTGACTCCTTCTTCTGTTTCCCATTTTAGAAAGTTAATACAAGGAGGGGAGGATTTCTGGCCCCCCGCTCCCGTCCCCTCTAGTCGCTTTCTACGACACGCGAGGAATACGTGGGAAGTATTCTTTCACCCCTATCCCCAGGGATAATATACATATATATATACATATACACATACACACACATACACATACATACGCACATATACACACACACACATACATATATATACATATGAAAAATGTAAGAAACAATTTAGAAAACTGAAACTTCTAGCTTGAAATGAATGAAAAAAATGAATGTCACATAATGGTTCAACCTCTGGCTATGGAATAAAGGAAATGTATAATTTATTTACACAAACGTATTTACACAAAAGTATTCTTTTATCCTTCTCAATTTCTGTCATGATTATCTTGTTTTCTATTAGTGGCTGTACTGTATGATTCTGTAGTTTCTTTTTACCTTTTATTTAAGATTCTTTTGTTCATATTTCATAATTTTTTATTTTTATGGTATGCAAGTTCTTTAATGATTATCTCATTTTTGTTCAACCAGTTTTATGAATTGACATTTTTTAAAATAATTGTGGTTTATGAAAAAAAGGTTGGTTATTTTTTACCTTTTCGGTAGCTTATGCATCAGTACTTGCTGCTTCTTCTGTGACTTGAATGTTATACAAGCTATATCTTCTTTTAAATCTATTGAACCAACCATAACTTGCTGTGAAGCTCTCGATATAATTCGCTCCCTCAAAGTCTCAAAAAACTTCTAGCCTTTGCCTGAATTGTTAGTAAGCTCAGTAGTACACATTTATGAATTTGATCTTCCATCTACAGCATCAACAACTTTTCCATTTCTTGGATAGGCCCATGTCGTTGCTTTTTTATTATCGTAGACTTCATACTTGCTGAACCTTTCATTGCTGCACGTATTTTTTTCTTTGGCCATTGAAATTGTGGAGACCATCAAATGGGAGAACTGTAGATCACATGCAGTCACATTAGATTTTTTCTTCCTTCATATTGGGTGATTACCTTCATTTTCAATTCCAAATTGAGCATTTTCCTCTGCTTCTTGGCTGATCTATCAATATGTGATGAGTTTTTTCTCTTCCTCATCATCTTTGGGATTTGATACAAAAATGGTTTAATCCAGCATGAAAATTTGTTAAATTTACTTGAATAATGCGTGCTCACTGAATGGTAACTGAAAACAAGATCTGAGAGAGATGCTATGATTTCCACAATTACAGGATATCGTCTGACTGTCACTATCATACGCACGCAACCATTAGCACTAGCAGATGTACAACCAAGCGTAATTTTTATATTGGCGTATTTTTTAATTAATTTTTTCTGGTCATACGTACGGATGGTCATGAGTTGCATATACATAGAATATGGCAAATATGTATGAAAGAATATATTTTTTTTTTATTTATATATTTTTCCATCCATTTTCTTCCCATACATATTCACCATTTCCCACATTAGCAAGGTAGCTTCAAGATCAGATGACTGAGCCTTAAAGGGAAATTCCTCATTTGGCTCCCTTCTCTATTCCTTCTTTTGGAAAAGTAAAAACTGAAGGGGAGGATTTTCAGCCTCTGATCCAACCTCTTTTAGTCGCCTTCTGTGACACAGAGAGAATACATGGGAAGTATTCTTCCCCCTAAGAAACAGATGAAGAATGGCCCATCCACTCACATACATACATATACATACACATATACAGACGTAAACATATATACACTTGTACATATTCATGCTTGCTTGCTATTTCCTGTGTTAGCGAGGTAGTGTTAAGAACAGAGGACTGAGCCTTAGAGAGAGAATTCTTACTTGGCCCCCTTCTCTGTTCCCTCTTTTATAAAAGCAAAAATTGGAGGGGAGGATTTCCAGACCCCGCTCCCTCTCCTTTTAGGCGCTGTCTATGACATACAGGGAATATGTGGGAAATATTCTTTCTCCCCTATCCCTAGGGATATATATATATATATATATATATATATATATATTTATATATATATATATATATATATATATATATATATATATATCTTTTTTCTTTTAAACTATTCGCCATTTCCCGCATTAGCGAGGTAGCATTAAGAACAGAGGACTGGGCCTTTGAGGGAATACCCATATATATATATATATATATATATATATATATATATATATATATATGTGTGTGTTTTTTTTCATACATATTCGCCATTTCCCACATTAGTGTGGTAGCATTAAAAACAGAGGTATGAGCTTTAGAGGGAATATTTTCACTTGGCCCCCTTCTCTGTTCCTTCTTTTGGAAAATTAAAAACGAGAGGGGGAGGATATAAATGTGCCCACCAATGAAGTTGGCCTGAGGGGGCTGTGGCACAACCGTCAAGGGTAAACATGAAATTACCTGTGTATTCATATTCACCACCAATAACACTTTATTGGTTTCTGTTTCCTCTTTATGCATGCCTTAAAATGACCAGGAACTGAATCAGCAAGGTTCGTAAGCCATTTATTTGATTTTCTCAAGTAACCATGAATTTCCCATTGGATTCAAATCCATTGAATTCCTGGGCCAGTCACTGTAAAACTCCACTTAAGCCAATCATTGACTAATTTGGCAGTGTGGCAGGGAGCCCCATCCAGCATGAGTGTTTTAGTCTTGCCCTTTTGGAACAGATTTTAAGATGGTCACACAGTAACTGAGAGTAAGTATGTCTATCTGTAGTTTCATTTTTTGGCAACGCTACAGTGTCCCCAGCACCGTACTAGATGACACAATCCCATACCATAAGTGAAGCTAGAAACTTTACGGTGCTTGCATTTTATTTGGGGGCAAATGGATTACGGCCTGGTCAATTGTGCACGTGCCCACAATTGTCACCTGTCACAGAAAAGCTAGACTCATAACTTCACTAGACAGCTCTGAACTTAGCTTTATCCCATACTTCATATTTCTTGCAAAAATCAACTCTTTCCTTCTGGTGCTTACAGGTTACAAGCAGTTTGGGATGCAGCCTGCAGCATCGTTACTTAAGGTCCTAGTGTAAGTGGCACTGCACTGTCCTTACCAACACATCACTGAGCAGTGTAGGGCATTTTCTCTTAATTCTCTATCCTTCAAGCATGGATCTGCATCCACTTGATGTTTAAGAAAATTTATAGTTTGTGGAGAGGTTTTTCTGGCCTTCCCGGGGTATTTCACATAGGCCAGTGAAGCGTTGCCATGGCTATCATTAAATTACTTCACCAATCATTGCACTAATCTCAAGCTCATACCAGTAATAGTGGAATTTACCTTAAGTAGCTTTTCCCATGTAAAGTGCTATTTTTTACTTCTAAGGCAAGTACTTCAACTATAGAAGATGGCAGAGGTATGAAAAGGAAAAAAGAATGAAAATCTAGGACATAAGGGGGAAGAACAACAAAGCCTTCCCACCTTGTATGAAAGCAAAACTGCTGTTGAAGCAGGCTCGTATAGTATGCTGGCATGTCACATGGTTGCCATTTTCACTAAATTTCATTGGTGGACGAACACTGTTTTAGGTGGGGTAAAGTGATTTGCATTAGTATAATTGCTGGCAAATACGCTCGGTATTCATACATGCGTACACACACACACACATATATATATATATATTCTTTCTTTCTTTTCTTTCAAACTATTCGCCATTTCCCGTGTTAGCGAGGTAGCGTCAAGAACAGAGAACTGGGCCTTTGAGGGAATATCCTAACCTGGCCCCCTTCTCTGTTCCTTCTTTTGGAAAATTAAAAAAAAAATAATGAGAGGGGAGGATTTCCAGCCCCCCGCTCCCTCCCCTTTTAGTCGCCTTCTACGACACGCAGGGAATACGTGGGAAGTATTCTTTCTCCCCTATCCCCAGGGATATATATATATATATATATATATATATATATATATATATATATATATATTTTTTTTTTTTTTTTTTTTTTTTTTTTTTCAAACTTCGCCATTTCCCGCGTTAGCGAGGTAGCGTTAAGAACAGAGAACTGGGCCTCTGAGGAAACATCCTCACCCGGCCCCCTTTTCTGTTCCTTCCTTTGGAAAAAAAAAAAAAAAACGAGAGGGGAGGATTTCCAGCCCCCCGCTCCCTTCCCTTTTAGTCGCCTTCTACGACACGCAGGGAATACGTGGGAAGTATTCTTTCTCCCCTATCCCCAGGGATAGATATATATATATATATATATATATATATATTTTAACCCTAGATCTTTCATTGATATATCCCTTAAGTTAGCAAAGAAATCATTTTATAGAGTTGAGCCCAAACCTCCCATTGACACCAAGAATCTTTTAGTTCTCCCTTTTAATAATAATAATTTCACTTTACTTCCCATGTTGCTTAAATCTTTTAATGTAAAAGTTGCCTTTAGCAACAATAATATTATAAAGAATATCTTAATCAGGAATTCACCAGAAAATTCACTTGGATGCATCTATAAAGTGCCATGTGGAAATTGTTATAAATTTTATATTGGTCAGACTGGTAAGGATCTTTCTGTTAGACTTAAGCAACATAAGTATAGTATAAGAACTTGACAAGAATCAAATGCCTTGTTTAATCACGTTAAAAACTATGATCATTGTATTGACTGGAGTAATGCCATCTCAGTTACCAAGAGAAATATCATTGAATCTTCTATTATTAAATTCGCAAAGAATCATAATCTTAATATCAGTGATGGTCTATACAAATTAGATAACTTTATTGTTGATAAAATTTGTAAAATGATAAGTTTGTGAACACTCATTGTATGTTTTGGACAATCACGTTTACCAAATGGCGTCCTAGCTTCGTCTCTTCAATGTATATCAACTGACTTATATTTCTCTCTTGTGTCTCCCCTGATAATGTGATTATTACGTGAAAGTGCACTTGGGAACTTATCGTGTTTCATTTTCCCAGTGGACTCATAAGAATATATACATATGTATATATGTGTTTGTGTGTGTGTGTGTGTGTGTGTTGTACTTGATCACCATTTCCCATTTTAGTGAGGTAGCGCTAGGAAGCAGACGAAGAATGGCCACATCCACTCACACACTTATTTACACATGCCACCTGCTCTGGATGCCAGTGATGTCGGGAAGGAATAATTTAGATTACAAAGAATGTTGCCATAAACAGGAGGTTAAGATGAGATTTTTGCAAGTCGCTGATAGGCAGGAACTGGCATGGATGTGTATTGAAGAGAAGTTAGGAGCAGTGTGTTTATGTACTGTCCAACATGGGCTGGGTGACTGTTGTACTGAAGAGGAACAATATCACCTAAAACTGCTTGCTTTTCTCTGTAAATGTGATGCAATGTCTCTTAGCAACCAAAAATTAAAACTTTGGTATATGCCTCAGAAGACATATCACCTCATTTGATTGCTACTGGTGTACTGATCAAACCCTTACTGATGTTTTTAGTAGGAGACATCAGAGAGAACTAAAGAAAATAGATTGCACTGGATTGTATTTGTTTAATGGTGGGTAAATCCAATGGAAGGAAAGGGTTCATTCCCTGGCCCACACTGCGTAAAGGAAATACTGATGCAATTTAGCTTCATTTTTGTGTAATGTTTAAAGGACCTGTCCTAGTCATGTTATTCAACTTCCTCTTGATTCATTCCATTGTTGCTATATTGAACTTGTTCTGTATTTTGGCTTAAACTTGTTAATGGAAAAAGTTGCTTCCTTGTAGCTTTGTTAATGTTTAAAAAATAAATATATATATTGTGTATGATATCTGATCATTTTTACTTTATCCAATAATATTTTGGTACTACAGGACTTTGCCCACAAGTGGTTATGCTGTGAGTGAGAAAGTACCTGTAGCAATGGATATCATCATTAGTGAACAGAAAAAAGTAGTCTTGTTAAGGAAATAGTTGCTCTGAAGGAGTCTGCTTTTCCCTGTTTCTGCATGGATTGCAGCCTTAGAGGTAAAGGAGTCTCATAAAAGTGGTCCTGGAGTTTACGGTAATGATTTTTTATTCAGTTTTCTTCCTGAAACATTATATGTAAGTAAATCAGATTGTTATTACCTCAGAAGAATTATAGGTAAGTTTCATTTACTTGGGATGAATAGTTGCAGATTGTACCCAAGGAAAATAATTTTGTAATGTTTTATGATGTAGGTTAACATTTGTACAGGAATACTACAGCTCCTGGTTTCACAAAAGAGCTGACTTTTGTGAAGATTTAAAATTTTTTTTTTTCCATAAGCTGTAGAATTGGAAAAGATTTATCAGTATTCAACATTAGCAGTTCTGGCACCTGTGTCAATGCTGCTATTATATGTTGTAGTCTCATAATGATGATCTGTGTTTACAACTATACAGGACATCAGCATACATGTTATATACAGTTTCATCTCCCACCTTATTCAGGTTGTGTTATGAAGAGATGAACAGTGGCCTCATTTGCTCACACACACTATCTAGTTGTCATATATGATGCACCAAAAACAGAGCCTACCATCTCCAGCTAAGACCCTCAGACTATGGTTTACCTTGACTGCTTTCTATGTTCTGGTTCATTCTGGTGACAGTATGTCACATCCCTGTATATCACATCAGTTCATTCTCTCCCATACTCACCTTTCACCCTACTGAATATTCAGATCCACAATAATCCCATCTCTTTCACTCCATCCTTCCATCTTCAATTTGAACTCCCTCTTTCCTTCACTTCTGACACAAGTCTTACTCTCTTTCTTCACTCTCTCCCTCTCCACATGTTCGAACCCTGATCACCTTTCTCACTCATACTTTGCTCACTACCACACCTCTCTTTAATACATTCATTCCTTACCTAACATCTCCGTCAGGCATTTCATTTCTAATATGTCATCCCTGCTCTGTTCTTTTACATTTAAGGCCGAAGAGAGTGCCTCAGAACTTGCACCTGTGCTTGCTTGTCTGTTCCATTTGTGCTTAAAAACCAAAACTTTTCCTTTTTTGGAAACATGTATTGATACATCCCATCCCTAAGAAGGGTGACCATTCTGACCCCTGTAACTATTGTCCTATTGCTTTGACATCTACCATTTCCAAAGTCTTGGAATCCTTCCTCAACTCGCATATCCTTAAACACCTCGAAAATCACAGTCTTCTCTATGATCACCATCATGGCTTCTGTAAGACGAGATCCTATCTTACTAATGTTTGGTCATCATCCCTGAAAGATTTTGAGGA